>NC_092630.1:17331315-17389084 GCF_039555335.1 Amphiura filiformis | reverse complement strand
TTTATGGTAAATGATTAAAAACGATATTTTTGATATTTAAAAGTCTTCGAAGTAATCTTTAAAAATCTAATGATACTGTGATATGTACTTTAAGTGTATGTAGCTGAGGTGAAAATCCGGCGATCAATTGAAAATTATGACCTTTCTAAGATTTTGATCTTTCATATCTTTCCAAAAAACCTGAAAAAAAAATTAGGTATATTTAGGGAAAAATCTATATCGTCAATATGAAAGGTAAAAGGTTTCAATTGATCGTCGGCTTTTCATCCCAGCTACATACACTTAAGGGTAGACGAGGTATTGTTGGTCGAAGCAACCTAAAAATCGAGTTTCAATTATCTAGATCAATATATTACTGAAAATTAACACCTTGATGTTTTGCAAAAGTTCATTCTACAAATCGTATACTTTGCAAACTTGCTTAATTTATTGTTGTTAATGAGTTATGTACGTTTTACAAAAGTGTTGTTGTTTCAGCCCTCTTTACAACGTAACTCAAGAACCGTAGCACCTATAAACGCACATCTGTGATATTTTAATTCTTCTACACGCTCGCTATGAATTGAGCAATGCAGTTTTTGCCAAAGCTCACTACCTTTCGTAAGATGCTGTAAACTACCAAATCACAACAGTTTAAAATAATTAATAACCTTAAAGTACATATCATTAGATTTATATAATTCTTTTGGGCAGGTCAAAAGAAGGGGTGGGGTGATTTTGTACACATTTACAGGATACCTTTTAAATAACACTATCTAAAATTAGGAGAACAGTACAGAAACGCTCAAATATGCAAAATATCCTACTCGTTACACTCGCATCCCAGCAAACACAAAACGTTTTCGACATCATTCGCAAAAGGTTACAAAAGGTTGTCAGAAAACGTTTAAATGTCGGGTTATTATAAAGGGTACATTAATGGTATAAAACGTTTTCCTAACATTAAATAACATTTGTTGGTAATTTACTGCACAGCAAACACAAATGTTTTACATAAAACATTTTAATTTCGGGTTATATAAAGGGTATAAAATGTTTTAATAACATTCCAAAAACATTTTTTTAAACTTGGTACAAATCATTCTAAACAGAATGTTATTTTGGGGTTGAAAAAATATTTTGCAAAAAATATTTGCCAAAAATATTTACAATAACGTTTTAAAAATGTTTCACGACCTTCATATAATCCGACATTTTACAAAACATTTTAAGAACATTTCTGTGTTTGCTGGGTGCAAATATGTTAACATAATGTTATTTAAGTGTTGACAAAATATTTGGACAAAAATGTTTGCAAAAATAGTTTACAATGACATTTCGAAAACATTTTTAAAATATTGTTTTAGTGTGTTTTCATACAAAACGTTTTAAAACGATTTCATGACCATTATATAACCCGACATTTTTATGTTATTAAAACGTTTGTACCTAAACCAAAACCCAAAATATAACTTATTTAAAACGTTTTAAAAACGTTTTTGTGTTTGCTGGGATTATGTATCTATACCATTAGGTTTGGAAATTGAGAACCCAAAAATTTGGCATGTGCAAAGGGTGAGGGAGAACAGTTCTTGGAAGGCCGAGAGGGGGCACGCAATAATTGGCACGCTGTTTAAAATTGTACTCAACGGGGCTCATAATTATTGTATAGCCCTTAAATATCTAGTAAACCACGATAGTTACCATGTCTAAATCATGTTTCACAAATACATCCATGTATATGCTCACCCAGGCGGCGGATGACATGATCGAGCCGGCAACTTGTGAAACCGCCCGGCCGTATGGCATTTTCCAATATAGTCGGTTAGTTGTGTGGGGTTCATTATCGAACCCCAACGGTTTTAGCTTGTGTTTATATTATTTATCAACATAGACCTATTTGTTTGTGATATTTCAAGCGTTTTAAAATTTCAAAATAATCCCATTCAATTACACGGTTGACGATGAAAATTTACTGAATTTAGAGAATGCAATGCGGCCACCACCTGTGATCACCAGCCATATTTACAATGGAGAGGGAGGGTTTGAAGTATAGCAACCCAGAAAGATTCTATGCGGAGAATAGCGATCAAAATGCTGGATCAAAAGAACGTGACTACCCCCCTGAAATCACCGGGGTGTCACTCGTGAGCATTATTACAATGGAGAGGGAGGGTTTGAAGTATAGCAACCCAGAAAGATTCTATGCGGAGAATAGCGATCAAAATGCCGGATCAAAAGAACGCGACTAGTCTACCCCACTGAAATCACCGGGGTGTCACTCGTGAGCATTATTACCATGGAGAGGGAGGGTTTGAAGTATAGCAACCCAGAAAGATTCTATGCGGAGAATAGCGATCAAAATGCTGGATCAAAAGAACGTGACTACCCCACTGAAATCACCGGGGTGTCACTCGTGAGCATTATTACCATGGAGAGGGAGGGTTTGAAGTATAGCAACCCAGAAAGATTCTATGCGGAGAAAAGCGATCAAAATGCTGGATCAAAAGAACGTGACTACCCCCCTGAAATCACCGGGGTGTCACTCGTGAGCATTATTACCATGGAGAGGGAGGGTTTGAAGTATAGCAACCCAGAAAGATTCTATGCGGAGAATAGCGATCAAAATGCCGGATCAAAAGAACGTGACTACCCCCCCTGAAATCACCGGTGTGTCACTCGTGAGCATTATTACCATGGAGAGGGAGGGTTTGAAGTATAGCAACCAAGAAAGACTCTGCGGAGAATAGCGATCAAAATGCCGGATCAAAAGAACGTGACTACCCCCCTGAAATCACCGGGGTGTCACTCGTGAGCATTATTACCATGGAGAGGGAGGGTTTGAAGTATAGCAACCCAGAAAGATTCTATGCGGAGAATAGCGATCAAAATGCTGGATCAAAAGAACGTTTAATATCAAATTTTTTCATGTTTGATTTTGTACGACTAAAACTGGAGTTGTGAGGACAAACATAATTATGCCCCCATTACGAGGACATTAAGTGGGGGACACCAAATGTGTGTGGGGTGGGTGGGTGTACAGGCTGTATCAAAATGATTGATACCCATCAGTTTTCATGTTTATTGACGAGCCGGCTGCTTCCAAATGCAGCATTGGATCACAGTAAATGGCCTCAATTTGTAGTTTATAATCGTTCATATTATTTGTCTACAAATTAGGTGCATCCTATGTTGTATTGTGATGTGGCAGTCCTGTCTGTAACGACTGAAAACGTACGGTACCAATCATTTTGATACACCCTGTATGTATGTGCAAAATAATACATAGCTCAAACAAATCTTAACAAAAACTGTATTTATTTCCAATTCATCAAAACAGATTCCATTATATAAAATGTGAAAAAAAAGGGATTTTTTTACACTGTACATGACTTTAATGATACTAATTTATATGTTAATTTCTACACTCTATGTGAACAATTTCGCCCTCGTTTGAAGTTTTCGTGTGAAAAACCCCTACAAAACGTTTTGTCCAACTATACGCTGGTTGAATTGAGCTGAAACAGATTTTATAATTTCGTTTACATAATTTTGTACATATTCCGTAATATAAAAAGACTTAAATATTCGATTAAAAGTAACACTTCTCCTAAATAATAAGTGTTATTAACCACTACACATGAACCTAAATGGGTTTTTTGTGGCTCAATGTTTAAAATTAAAACATGATTGATTTAAAATACAAATCACAATGTTATTATGCTAGGTAGAATATACTAACACTTAAACATTTTAAAATCAGTGAAGTTGTTAAGCATATTACGAAATATGTCACAGCTGAATAATTGATTTTTAAGTGTAAGGTACACATTGTTTTCACAATAAGGCATGCTTGATTTGGTAATAGTTTTAATAGTTTTTAATATGTTAGGTAATTAAGGTGACTTTTCTTTTTACGTGTTTCAGGAATGAGATTGAAATGGGCTTTTTTTTAAAGTAATGCTTTGCATAATACGGGAGAACAGTTTTCTACAAAATTCCAGATGTATAACAAAATCTACGACCCATCACCATAAAAAAATACTTTTAGAGTACTGATCAAACACCAAGAAAAAAAGAAAGTCTTAATGTATTTTTTTTTTATTCAGGATGATTAATACATTACTTTATCATCCATATGCTTGTAGCCACTTGGGATTCCTCTCACCTTTTTAGCTACAAGCTTACAAACTACTATAGATTGAAAGAGAACAACAAGACAAATGACGCCTAATAAGATATAGATGAACCAATATCCTAACATCATAGATCCATCTTCTTGAATGTAATCTACAGCACCATTGTCATATGGAATATAGCTCTTGAGGTCTGTGAACAAAAAACGAAATATAGAAATAATGTCGTGTATTCTGATCATTCGTCATGATTTCTGTATAGTGATGAAACCTAAACAAATGTAAACCGTCCATTAAGAGTGGGCGACGCGATTGATTTTATACGCCCTTGACCATGGAACTTACTATGCATTATGGGAAGGGCAAGTGGAAGTACGTGACGAGTCAATTACATAAATCACTATTGTAGAAAATAGACGACAAATTACAGGAGGGTGAGCGTTCATAGGGAATATACTAAAGATTAGCAAGGCAATCCTTTAATAATTTATAGTAAATCTATCAGTAATTGTTATTCCTGCGGTAGAATTATAAAATGATGCTCCTCTTTTGAAGGGATCAATGGTTGCCGTATGTATCGCTCACCCTCCTGACTTGACGAATCGTGACACCAAATACATAATAGGTACGGATTAAGTAATATTATGGTATTCCTCAGTAAACGATATCTTCAATATATATATATATATAAGATACAATCCTACAACGGAAGCTATTTTGCTAAAAAGTTACAGGTTCTTTTTACATTTCTTTTACAAAATAGGTTACTCCAATGAATATGGTAGTAGAAAACCCAATTAGTCGGATAAGACTTGCTTATGAGTGTAAAGTTGAGTATGACTAACATGTTTTGCTTTAATATTGACAGCTGGGGTATATTGAATAAGATTATAACGGGTGCCCACTGAGAAATTCAAGGTCAACATTTACACTGAAGTCCAAACTCAAAATTGTTCCCCATATTACAAGGATAATTGTTTGACCTACCAACGACCAATCAGACTGGAGTTATTGGCAAAAAGGTCAAAGGTTGGAATTTGGGCTCCATTGGGATCAAACACAGAAAATGCTCCCCAGAATGTATGTATTGTTATGTTTCGTTACCATGGTAACACACCAAAAGGAGTTACTGCCGTATTTTCCCGTGTTTTTTTAAATTTCGTACATAGTAAAAACTATTCTTTTTCTGAATTATTATAACAAGACAAACATTTTGAAACCGTTTTTTTCATAGCAAAATCGGATAAGCTTAATATGTTTTACCACTATGGAGCCCAAATTTCAACCTTTTACCTTTTTGCTAATCTAATAACTGAGGAATAATTTGTATTAAATAGATTGGAGCAATTTTGAGTTTTGATCCTTGCATAACATATACGCGACTTAATGGAACATTGCCCAATTCTCGCTACAATTCTCAATACAATGCGCCTCCAACGGTTGCTCTTGCTAGTCCAAACTTTGACCTCCAGGGTCGACATCGCCTTCATAACCACCAATGGGTTTTTACGCGAGTGTGATAAAAATAATGCTGAAAACAGTTCCACAAAGGATTCCGTGTGATCAATTGATCGGAAATGGATCTACTACAATTATTGTAAACTTCTGTTTAGTGTACATACGCGTGTGCCATAATTATATTGACATTTAAACACACATTGACATGTTCCTGTGTTGTATTCGTATTACGCGGGCTTTGGATGTCGACATTTGCCCATGATGCACTGCGTATTTTGGCCTTTCCCCATCGACCGCTGGAGGCGCATCGTATTGTGAATCGACCGAATTGTATAACATGTATTAAAACGCAAGTCTTTCAAAATCCACGTTAGCACATTAGCTTGTGCCATGACAAGCACATTTTGCAAATGGCTATTCCATTTGAAATACATATACCCCTGTCATGATGGAAGACTTAAATATCTTCCTCATAGGGAGTGTGAATTTAAACTGAAATAGCCCATTGTGTTACCACATCTAAAATCAATAATCTCAATTTTTCATTCATGGTGGGCCTCTGTGTCATAAAACATTGCTCTGACAATCACGTCTGACAACATGTTGCAGTTTGTTGGGAATGGATCACATAAAGTTTTGTATATTTTGCCAATGTTACCCTGGTTACTTACCACAGTGTTTCCCTTCCAATCCAGGTGGGCAGAAGCAGAAATATCTGGTCGTTGATTCCAGATCATAGATGGGGGCACAGGTGCCATTGTTCATGCAAGGCTGTGCATCGCATGGATCTGTAGGAAGTTATGTAACAAAATGTGTCAAGTTATAAAAATGATTTCGGAAAATGTTGATTTGAATAGTTGATAGCTGTAGATCAATATGATCAACCCATTATTAAATATTTTGTCCTGTTTAAATATCTCACATCGTATTTGAGTTTTGCTTTTCAGTGGGTTGCATCACAACTAAATTTCCAAAATGTGGCCCTTTTCCCAAAATAAATGAGCTTACATGTAAATGTGCACTTACCCCTAAAACAGTTTAATAATTATGATGAAGAGGTCCCTTTGGTAATTTTGCTTTCTAATTTGGACCTCCTTCGGTTCTGGGGGCAATTCAACATTTCAACCCTGAAAAGTGGAACACTTGTCGATTTTGAGGGAAAGCTAAACGTGCCTCTTTGGGCAATAATCGCAAAAATGCTAAGCGTGGATGCCTAATATATCTATACGACATCATACCTTGGGCTTTATATGGATAAAAGCATTGTGTTTCCTCATATGGCTCTCCAAAGTGGTTGCGCGAGGCACAGATTCCTCCTAACGGTTTACAATATGGTCCGCAATCTAGTTCTTCTGTAAATAAAATCAGCAGATAGTGTGTCAAGTTCAATGTATTTCCCTACATTAAAAGAAAACATGCTTAAAAGAAGATTTAATAATTAATTTTATAATATCCGAACTTGAAAATGTATGAAAGAAAAATATTGTCAATAATGATTAGCCCAAATATGTTATAGTAAACTGACCTTCAATATCACGCCTCTTTCGTCCACCAGCTGAAAACAGAAACAAATCCACATTTATAGTTTAATTGCAATTGTTTTACCGACTACTAAGAGATGTGGGGGTAGAGCGAGATACAATCGTTATTATCCAACTTGTCGGGCAAAATGGTCTCATCGAAAGTTGATCTCAAGTTGTAGAGGATCATGGATGAGCTATTTTACATGTATCTAAACACATTCACATGCATGTATTAGTCTAAAGTATATTGAGAGTTTAAAATCATGAGTATTCACATACAAGCAACAGAACTTTCAAATTTAAATGCATCGGGTCCATAGTTGGTTCAATTCAACTGTTGTTCAAACTAAATAAAGGCTTCCACTTCGTGTTAAATCAGCCTCATTTCCAACGGCATAGTTCAACAATTAAAGTTAAAGAGTCGACATCAAGTTGTTGTGTATGAGTTTTTGTACCCAATGCATTCGTTGTGTCATAATTGGGGTACTTCTAAGTCATCTTTATAATTGATATGACTACCATCTGTACAATTTATTTTAAGAAATATTTAAAACAAAATCCGATGAAAATTGGACATCAAGGATATAATTACCATTTTGGCACAAGTAACTCGTCTGACTAAAGAAACAAGTTGATTGTCCGTGGCATGGACTGCTGGTGCAAGGGTGCTGATTGTTCCCTATTATTTGATAAAAAGAAGTATAAATGCAGAAATAGGTTAAATGGTTAATTGTCATAATTCCACAAACTGACAACACTCACACACCTCACGCTACACATACACACAAAAATCCACATATGTACATGGAATACGATTATATCGCCCTCTGGAGTTCGATTTAACTGACTGATCAGTAGCATATGCGTACTCAAACGTATGACTAACATTCAAATACCCGTAATTCATTCAATCTGGGACCGTGTATGATCCAGATAATGACATTTAAAATATTAAAGTGCCTGCATTGCCCCGGCCTAATACAAAACGCTGAAGGTATGTCACAGAATAGTCAACTGCAGATCCGTCGGATAACGCTTTTTTAATGGGAAATGAATTTGGATGATGTCACGATGAGGTTAGCATTTATTCCGTATTGAAAAGCGTATTCCAACGGATCTCCACTCGACCGGTCTCGTCATATAGGGCATGATTGTCAAGTCAAACCGTGTGTGAAAAATATCAATATCAATATCAATATAGACTTTTTACAGAACCATGACCGACTCCGAAATACATTGCGATGAAAAAAAAAATGCAAGGGCATTAATATTTGCCAAAACCAATCATTAATCTCATTTATAAACGTCATAAAATGACGTTTTATTGCCTTTTAAAAAGGCGGCAGAAAAACAATCGCTATGCGCGCCTCGTCAAAATTTACCTGCTAATTATTGTGTATGTATCCAGAAATACGCGCGCGTAAATTATATAAATTTGTTTGTGTATTGAAAAAATATGCATAAACGTTTTAAAATGCATGGGTCAAATGAACCAATAGCTGCTGGCCTTTGATATAAAGTGTGTTGATTCTTGTAAATGCACACGCTCATATTTTGGCTGTTAGATTTCACTGCAGGTAGGTGAGGATTTTAAGGCCATTAAGGAGGACTTTGACAACAATTTAAATAAGGTTTTCGTTTGTATGAATGACGTTGAGGGGTGGAGTATGAACGTTTGGACAGTATTTATTGCGGGACATTAGAGCACATCAGACATATCGAATTGCATTCTGAATACGAAGAATGGCCTTCTGATATCAAATAATTTTGATTTTTGAAATTCGCAATGTAATACACATTTTATGGCAAATCATTAAAATTGATATTTTTGATATTTAACAGTACTCGAAATAAACTTTATAAATCTGATGATTTATACTTAAAGTGTATGTAGGTGGGATGAAAAGCCGACAATCAATTGAAAATTTTGACCTTACGTATTGAAGATATGGATTCTTTTCCCAAAACACCAAAAAAATTAGGTCTTTTGGGAAAAAAAATCCATATCTTCAATATGAAAGGTCAAAATTTTCAATTGATCGTCGGCTTTTCCTCCCAACTACATACACTTTAAGAATATATCATTAGATTTATAAAATTTACTTCGAAGACTGTTATATATCAAAAATGTGAAAAATATCAAATTGTAATAATTTGTCATAACATTTGTATTATATCGTGAATTTCAAAAATATTATTTGATATCAGGAAGACATTCTTCGTATTCAGAATGCAATTCAATATGTCTGAAAAACGACATGTGCATTGATATTTGTCATTTGAACGACAACAGTAAAGATAACAGCAGTATTCGATTATACGTACCTAACACATATACACGGTAAGTGCACGTGGCTTCATTTCCTTGATTTCCATAGATGTATATGATTTCAGTGAGACCAGCTTGGAACTGAGAGCCACTATTGAGGCTATTGTGTGTCCTGACTGCTGTTGATGGTGGTACAGCCGATGGAACATTCCAAGTGACCGATTGTGAAGAAGATCCGGCTGCAAGTGTTACAAAGGTATCCACGCGTGCCTGCGAACTAGCAGCGTTGCATGCAGCCACATTTGGTGCATTTTGTCCAGCAACTAGAAAGAAAAGAATTAATTATAAAATACAAACAAACCCTTTCTTCTGAGTTTACATTAAATAGACAGTTTGAAGATGAAACAAATAATGATATTATATAAATAAATAAGTAAATAAATACATAAAATTATAAAATCGTAAATAATAATTAGGATGATAGGCCTAACTGCAATACTGACAATATAATAATAATAATAACAGCAACAATAATAATAATAATCTATTATAAATTACTAAAACTGGCAAATTGGAGAGGCTAAAAACTTTTACGATTTACATTATTTCGGAAAACGGACTTTTGAGATGCGAAGAACAAGATCGTGCGCACTTCAATAAAACGTAGAATTTAGTTTTTGTTTACGTTAGTGGGGTCAAATTAAGTTAATTAGTTTCAAAAGCACTGAAAGGGCCTTTCGGACTAATCACCTCCAATAAGGTTGCAGTATTTGGACTTGCGGGTCAATTTATTTGTCTGATATCATTATATACTGAGCTCAGTGGTAATCAGTACTGTTTATTCAATTTCATGGTTGGCTAACATCAACATCTTCAGCTTATTACAGTAGGTGTGATTAGACGGTAGCCTACTTTCGAATGTAACTTACAAGCGAGCCAGCAATTAAATTATGCTACAAGTGAGTGTGTGTCCACATGGGACTTACTTGTAAGCCAACTCAAAAGTAAGATTGACCATCACTGGTAAATTATGCCATGATTATGCACAATCAGAATAGGATTGGGTCATCAAGGTCATGCTTACATACGAGTTTACATGCAAATCTTGTTCACACTGGCCTTACATTTGAATGTAGCACGCTACATGTAAGATATCTTAAAATCGTCACTTGCATGTAGCTACATGCGAGTGCGTTTAGACGGGCACTACATGCAGCCTAATGGCTGTTATCTTATTTACATAATGATGACAATGATAGTGGCGATTCAATGTTTATTCATAGACCCTATGTGGAGTTTTTTTGTTGTTGTTGTCATGTGTAGTCCTAACAGGGGAGATGTATTATATCAATATGAAGTCCTACTTGGGCACACCGACATCGCCCGGTTAATAATTACATTATACAGCAGAGACACTGAAATGAATACACGGGATCGATACACGTGAATGTGCTATGCACGATTTGATATTCAGACGATAAATCTTTGGATACCGGGTAGAAAATGATGAATATCTCCCGTAATTGATTTAGTCTAAAGAAGCCAGATTTTATTCCTTGCATTTGAATATATGTGTTATATAGTCGTTAGCTTGCGTCTTGAGAAAGAACCATTGCGTCTTGAACTCAAAAACTGACAAAAATATTCTGATTTTATATGTGCCGAACTATAGTGCAGCGCAGGCTAGCTGCACTCACTCGTGCAAGCAATCTAAAAGCATATGACCATTGACCTCATCAATGGCGTATACATGCTCACTCACACACACAGAGGTCAATTACCAGGCTATTGTCAGTAGCCTTAGTCGGATGTCCCTGGGCTCATTATGCGTCTCATTGGTCGGAACAAAATGGCCATGCGTGGCTGTGGATTCAACCTACCATGGCGATTTCTGCCATGAAGATATCGGGGCGATGACACTGTGTGGAGGACATGCGTTAATATGTAATCGTACAGGAGGAGGAGCTTTTTCTCTTTTTTACTGTGTTGTCCTGCAAGTATGAGGATAAAAGGGCAAATTTGTTTTGCCATGTTTACTGCGTACTCCTATCAGTGGAGGAGGAGGTTGTTGTTACAGTCAATGTAGTCCTACAGTAGAATGGGGGTGGGGGGGGCTTTTATTATGTTACAGTCAATGTAGTCCTTCAGTAGAATAGGGGGAACTTTTATTCTTAACGGAAGGGGATTCCTCCCCTCATGTCTTCAGGAATTTCATCTTCATGGCCACAAAGTGCAAAGATTTCAAGTAAATACTAACAAATAAAGTCAGAACTCTATGCATTTACGAATCGCGAAAGACGGGTGATCTGCTAGTAATAATAATCACAATAACAACAATAATAATAATAATAATAATAATAATAATAATAATAATAATAATAATAATAATAATAAATAATAATAATAATAATAAAATAATAATAATAATAATAATAATAATAATAATAATAATAATAATAATAATAATAATAATAACAGATTACCAACATCGTCATCAACTTACAATTAACAGTTACAGCAAAAATACATTGTGCTGAATTTCCCGCCTGGTCAGTAGCTGTCACAGTAACAACGGTTGTTCCCACGTTGAAGGTTGATCCAGATGCTTGACTGTAAGAAAGTCGTACATTCTGATCATTGTTGTCTGTGGCGGTGGCCGCGGGATAAGTTACAGCTGTACCACTCTGTCCTTGAAAAACCGTGGCTACTTGATTATCCGGACATTCGGGCCATGGTGCTATGGTGTCCACTACAGTGACTGTAAAATCAATGAATATAGTGTACAGGAATCAAAACAGATTCCTTGTTTGCATGAATAATACAGAGTGGGTGGGGTATGGGGTTTATGCATTGTAATTTAATGTGCCTTTGCCATTCATCCTGCATATTTGAGTCTCCAAGCATGAGTTTGTATAATAAATCAAAACAAATTCTATTTATTTCGATCCATATTATTTGAAATAATTTCATACAACCTCATATTATATAATATAAAAATATATTTTAATATAATGCAATTATTCTTATATTCATTACAATCACCCACTCAAGAATGTACAAAAGCATGTTTGGAGACTTAAGGGTAGACTAGGTATTGTTGCTCGAAGCAGCCAAAAATATATTTTCATTATCTAAATCAATATATTATTGAAAAATAACACTTTGATGTTTTGCAAAAGTTCATTCTACAAATCATATCCTTGAAAACTTGCTTGATTTATTGTTGTTAATGAGTTATGTATGCTTTACAACAGCGTTGTTGTTTCAGCCCTCTTTACAACATAACTCAAGCACCACAGAACCTACAAAAGTATATCTGTGATATTTGAATTCTTCTACACACTCACTATGAAATAATCAATGCAATTTTTTACCAAAGTTCACTACCATCCGCAACATGCTGTGAACTACCAAATCGCAACAGTTTAAAATAGTTGCTAACCTTTAATATGGAGAATAGCAAAGGCATACAGCGCACACATCCCATACCCCACCCCATATTCATCCAAATATATTATTCACCATACCAGGAAATTTATCATGTTTATAGGCATGGAAAATGAACAAGATTGAATTATAAAAGAATTATAGTTCTCCACTAAATAGATGGTTTAACTTGCAAGAGGCTGAATGGTCTTCATTTTGAGAAGTTTGACTTGCTTGGCTGGATTTTACATGACTGTCTTACGTGCTGTTCGTTGTAATTTAGGATTGGCAATTCGACAATTTTGTAACCATTTTTTTTTAATTATCAAGACCGTATTAGCTGACAATATCTCTAAATGTGCAACTTTAATATATTCAGGTTAGATATATGGATGGTCCCATTGTACTAAACACATGGTGCTCTATGTCATTGATATAAAATTTGATGGATTGTGCAATCAGTTTTTAAACTTGTCTCTCTATTCGCTGTAGAAGTCGTGATGTAACAGGATTAACTACCATAGCGATAGCTGAAAACAATTTTTGAATATATTGCCCTGCACTAGACGGACGCTGTAACTCAAGCTGCATCACACCATTGATTTTCAAAGAATATGCATAAAGACCTGGATCGTAATTCTATGAGAATTTCATATTCATGTACCTTTACTTGCACCTGTACGATTAGTGTTTTCGAGAAGAGCGGTATTGTGTTCAATCTATGATTGCACACATACACATACCTGACAGGTGATGAGTGCAGCCTAGTTGTAGTGCAGGGCAATACATTCAAAATTGTTTTCACCTATCTCTATGGTAATTAATCCTGTTACATCACTACTGCTATGGCGAATGGATATGAGTTGACCTCAATGTTTATCAACATAGGCAAGTGACTGGTATATCGATATGCTTGCGCGAACTGCATACAACCACTACACTGTTCAATACCCGTATTATATTATGATGTGGGGAGTTTTAAAAGCACGGGCCCTGAACAAAATGTGATGCGCGTGCATAAAAACGTTCGTCAAAAACGCTTTGGCAACATTGAAATGTCGGGTTAGTAAATGACATTTTCAAAACGTAAAACTATGTGTATTTATTTAACCATCTTCAGACGTGACGGAGTTTGACAGAGCAATTAATATTACTAATACTAAAAAGTATTTATTTAATAAGAACATTATAGAAATAAAGCATATCATCATAAACGCTTTGAAACAGGGTCATGAGTGGCTAAAACGTGCCCCAAATAAGCAGGGCCGGATTTACCATTGGGCCAGATGGGACCGGATTTGATCAGTTAATTTGGGGGTCCCCATTGTTGGCCAGTGACATGTTATAATCTACATATGTGTACCATCCAAAAAATGTAATATTTCTTTCAGAGGTAAAATCTAAGATTATTGCCCGAAAACACAAAGATGTTTTGGACCAAAATATGGTAAAATTAAAAAGGTTTGCAATAAGAGCTCTTCGCGCTTGGACCCAATCTACAGCCAATATTCACCTTCATTTGGGGCTAAAAGAGTTTTTACTATAAGCATGATATATATCTGAGTATATTATCTTTAGTATTTGTTTAATGCAATGTTACATTTTTCTTACCTGATGAAACTGTAACTGTGAATGTACACTGTCCAACATTTCCACTAGGGTCTCTTCCGGTTACAGCTACTACGGTCTGTCCAAGACTAAAGAATGTCCCCGATGGGTTTCCGTAAGTAAGTTGAACAGCTCCACCGCTGTTATCAGTTGCAGTTGCTTGTGGGTAAGTGACAACAGCACCACCTGCTCCTTGTGAGGCTGTGGCTTGTTGGTTTTGTGGACATATCACCACTGGTGGAATTCTATCGACAACGGCAGCTGCAAAATAACATGAGTTATATATTACTGTCACACTGCACTAAACAAAATGTTATATATCCGAATCCCGTGATCATTTCATTACAATGTACCTTAAAGGTATAATATTGATTCCTTGAAATATGTCCAGGGCAGTTATATAAGATGATAGTCGTCCTATAGGTGTTAACCAGTTAAAGACATGTAGGGTCCTCTGTGTAAAGTTCAATGACCCTTTTCTACTAGAATGAGGGTACTGTTAAAATGCATCTAGATTAATTAGCACTATACGTACTTTTCATCTGCCAAATATGACAACTTTAACATGATTTGCACGATTGTAGTGCATGTAAACTGAAATCAATCGCACTGTTTGGTTGATAAGTTGAGATGAGTCACGGCTCACTAACCAATCGCCGCCAAGATATCAGACGGTCTGAAGATACAGCCAGAATAGGATGTGAAATTATAATTATTATTATTAATTATATAGTTATAACTTACGAGTCACAGTGACGGTGAACTGACAAGTTGCCTGGTTTCCACTTGGATCTCTGGCAGTGACAGTGACGGTTGTTGTTGGTGGATTAGCATTGAAGAAATTTCCTGACGGGGTACTATAAGATAGTTGGACAAATCCTCCACTATTATCTGTTGCAGTAGCTGCAGGATACGTTACCACTGTACCACCTTGTCCTTGGGGAAAGGTAGCTTGTTGGTTCTGTGGACAGTTTACATTAGGTCGAGTTGTGTCTGGTACTGGGCCAGTTGCTGTTAGTGGAAATTTAAATTGTGTCAACATTATCTCAAGTTTGAATTAATTGTATAAAGAGAGTTTACGATAACAGTTTTGTATTTTTTTTTAAATATTTATAAAGCTATTAATAAATAGTAGGCCCCGCCATGTGTCGCAGACCTCCTCCTCACAGTGTCGGAGGCTTTACATATACAGTCTCTTTCACCCTTTTTTTTTTTTTTTTTATTCCCTGTCCATCCAATATGACAGGGTCTTTTAGTCCAATAAATTCCCGTAACAATCGTGCATATCATGTTTAATTTCCTGTATTTGGCAGAGATATTGTACTTATAGCGCTTATCATTAATAGGCTATGGAGGGAAAAGGTCGTTGAACGTTTATACAGAGGTCAAGTTCAACATTGCTCTGACTTGGTTAAAAACACAAGCAATATGTTCTTTACTCATAAGGATTCAGAAAACGTATAGTTTGACCTATCTACGATGTACGGTTTTGGCGTTATGAGCAAAAAGGTAACATTGTAACGTCATATGTTTAAGTTTGGCCCCACGTGGAACAATTTTGTAAACTGCTCCGATTTTGTTGAAAATGGCCCCAAATGATTGGCTTTACCCAGAAAAATAATAGTTTAGTTCTTTGTGAAATGTTTCGCTACCTCAGTAACACATCAAAATCGACAATAAAATGTGAATGAATGAATGAACAATATCTATTGAGTTGCATTGAGTTCAATATTGAATCAATTTGACCTTGACAAATGGTTGCGTTACCTGAATAAAAAAGCACCCAAGATAGTTTAACTATCTTTTTTCTGATTTCTTGCACCAGGGCAGATACTTTGATATCAGTTTCATCAAAATAGCAAATTTTATTTTCACCCCTAGCGGGTGCAGAATTGAAACTATGACGTCACAATATTACTCTTTTGCCCATAACTCCATAACCGTACATCATAGATGGGTCCAAGTATACTTTTTCTGAATTCTTCTTACCAGTGGATCACGATGGTATAAGTTTTTAACAGGTCTGAGTAATTTACTGTTAAAATGGATCTAAATTAATTTGCTCTATAAGTACTATTCTTCTGCTAAATATGACAACTTTAACATGATTTGCACGATTGTAGTGCATGTAAACTCAAATCAATTGCACTGTTTGGTTGTTAAGTTGAGATGAGTCACGGCTCACTAAACAATCGCCGCCAAGATATCAGACGGTCTGAAGATACAGCCAGAATAGGATGTGAAATTGTTGCCAGTTAAAATAATAAGTCCAGTTGAACAGATTTTAATTTTCGACTTGATAATTATTATTATTAATTATATAGTTATAACTTACGAGTCACAGTGACGGTGAACTGACAAATTGCCTGGTTTCCACTTGGATCTCTGGCAGTGACAGTGACGGTTGTTGTTGGTGGATTAGCATTGAAGAAATTTCCTGACGGGGTACTATAAGATAGTTGGACAAATCCTCCACTATTATCTGTTGCAGTAGCTGCAGGATACGTTACCACTGTACCACCTTGTCCTTGGGGAAAGGTAGCTTGTTGGTTCTGTGGACAGTTTACATTAGGTCGAGTTGTGTCTGGTACTGGGCCAGTTGCTGTTAGTGGAAATTTAAATTGTGTCAACATTATCTCAAGTTTGAATTAATTGTATAAAGAGAGTTTACGATAACAGTTTTGTATTTTTTTTAAATATTTATAAAGCTATTAATAAATAGTAGGCCCCGCCATGTGTCGCAGACCTCCTCCTCACAGTGTCGGAGGCTTTACATATACAGTCTCTTTCACCCTTTTTTAAACCACCGTGATTCCCTGTCCATCCAATATGACAGGGTCTTTTAGTCCAATAAATTCCCGTAACAATCGTGCATATCATGTTTAATTTCCTGTATTTGGCAGAGATATTGTACTTATAGCGCTTATCATTAATAGGCTATGGAGGGAAAAGGTCGTTGAACGTTTATACAGAGGTCAAGTTCAACATTGCTCTGACTTGGTTAAAAACACAAGCAATATGTTCTTTACTCATAAGGATTCAGAAAACGTATAGTTTGACCTATCTACGATGTACGGTTTTGGCGTTATGAGCAAAAAGGTAACATTGTAACGTCATATGTTTAAGTTTGGCCCCACGTGGAACAATTTTGTAAACTGCTCCGATTTTGTTGAAAATGGCCCCAAATGATTGGCTTTACCCAGAAAAATAATAGTTTAGTTCTTTGTGAAATGTTTCGCTACCTCAGTAACACATCAAAATCGACAATAAAATGTGAATGAATGAATGAACAATATCTATTGAGTTGCATTGAGTTCAATATTGAATCAATTTGACCTTGACAAATGGTTGCGTTACCTGAATAAAAAAGCACCCAAGATAGTTTAACTATCTTTTTTCTGATTTCTTGCACCAGGGCAGATACTTTGATATCAGTTTCATCAAAATAGCAAATTTTATTTTCACCCCTAGCGGGTGCAGAATTGAAACTATGACGTCACAATATTACTCTTTTGCCCATAACTCCATAACCGTACATCATAGATGGGTCCAAGTATACTTTTTCTGAATTCTTCTTACCAGTGGATCACGATGGTATAAGTTTTTAACAGGTCTGAGTAATTTACTGTTAAAATGGATCTAAATTAATTTGCTCTATAAGTACTATTCTTCTGCTAAATATGACAACTTTAACATGATTTGCACGATTGTAGTGCATGTAAACTCAAATCAATTGCACTGTTTGGTTGTTAAGTTGAGATGAGTCACGGCTCACTAAACAATCGCCGCCAAGATATCAGACGGTCTGAAGATACAGCCAGAATAGGATGTGAAATTGTTGCCAGTTAAAATAATAAGTCCAGTTGAACAGATTTTAATTTTCGACTTGATAATTATTATTATTAATTATATAGTTATAACTTACGAGTCACAGTGACGGTGAACTGACAAATTGCCTGGTTTCCACTTGGATCTCTGGCAGTGACAGTGACGGTTGTTGTTGGTGGATTAGCACTGAAGAAATTCCCTGACGGGATACTATAAGATAGTTGGACAAATCCTCCACTATTATCTGTTGCAGTAGCTGCAGGATACGTTACCACTGTACCACCTTGTCCTTGGGGAAAGGTAGCTTGTTGGTTCTGTGGACAGTTTACATTAGGTCGAGTTGTGTCTGGTACTGGGCCAGTTGCTGTTAGTGGAAATTTAAATTGTGTCAACATTATCTCAAGTTTGAATTAATTGTATAAAGAGAGTTTACGATAACAGTTTTGTATTTTTTTAAAAATATTTATAAAGCTATTAATAAATAGTAGGCCCCGCCCTGTGTCGCAGACCTCCTCCTCACAGTGTCGGAGGCTTTACATATACAGTCTCTTTCACCCTTTTTTAAACCACCGTGATTCCCTGTCCATCCAATATGACAGGGTCTTTTAGTCCAATAAATTCCCGTAACAATCGTGCATATCATGTTTAATTTCCTGTATTTGGCAGAGATATTGTACTTATAGCGCTTATCATTAATAGGCTATGGAGGGAAAAGGTCGTTGAACGTTTATACAGAGGTCAAGTTCAACATTGCTCTGACTTGGTTAAAAACACAAGCAATATGTTCTTTACTCATAAGGATTCAGAAAACGTATAGTTTGACCTATCTACGATGTACGGTTTTGGCGTTATGAGCAAAAAGGTAACATTGTAACGTCATATGTTTAAGTTTGGCCCCACGTGGAACAATTTTGTAAACTGCTCCGATTTTGTTGAAAATGGCCCCAAATGATTGGCTTTACCCAGAAAAATAATAGTTTAGTTCTTTGTGAAATGTTTCGCTACCTCAGTAACACATCAAAATCGACAATAAAATGTGAATGAATGAATGAACAATATCTATTGAGTTGCATTGAGTTCAATATTGAATCAATTTGACCTTGACAAATGGTTGCGTTACCTGAATAAAAAAGCACCCAAGATAGTTTAACTATCTTTTTTCTGATTTCTTGCAACAGGGCAGATACTTTGATATCAGTTTCATCAAAATAGCAAATTTTATTTTCACCCCTAGCGGGTGCAGAATTGAAACTATGACGTCACAATATTACTCTTTTGCCCATAACTCCATAACCGTACATCATAGATGGGTCCAAGTATACTTTTTCTGAATTCTTCTTACCAGTGGATCACGATGGTATAAGTTTTTAACAGGTCTGAGTAATTTACTGTTAAAATGGATCTAAATTAATTTGCTCTATAAGTACTATTCTTCTGCTAAATATGACAACTTTAACATGATTTGCACGATTGTAGTGCATGTAAACTCAAATCAATCGCACTGTTTGGTTGTTAAGTTGAGATGAGTCACGGCTCACTAAACAATCGCCGCCAAGATATCAGACGGTCTGAAGATACAGCCAGAATAGGATGTGAAATTGTTGCCAGTTAAAATAATAAGTCCAGTTGAACAGATTTTAATTTTCGACTTGATAATTATTATTATTAATTATATAGTTATAACTTACGAGTCAGAGTGACGGTGAACTGACAAATTGCCTGGTTTCCACTTGAATCTCTGGCAGTGACAGTGACGGTTGTTGTTGGTGGATTAGCACTGAAGAAATTTCCTGACGGGGTACTATAAGATAGTTGGACAAATCTTCCACTATTATCTGTTGCAGTAGCTGCAGGATACGTTACCACTGTACCACCTTGTCCTTGGGGAATGGTAGCTTGTTGGTTCGGTGGACAGTTTACATTAGGTGGAGTGATGTCTGGTCCTGGGCCAGTTGCTGTTAGTGGAAATTTAAATTGTGTCAACATTATCTCAAGTTTGAATTATATGTATAAAGAGAGTTAACGATAAAAGTTTTTGTAGGCCTACTTTTGAACGGGTTTATCCTCTTTTTAAAAAATATTTATAAAGCTATTAATAATTAAAACCAAAACTATTAAAAAGTTTTATCCGAAATTTAAGAAAAATATTGATACATTTAATATAGTGTTAACCTGAATTTAAACTCGATTGCTTATCGAGTTTGCAAAGCAACCAACAACTGATATGTAACTAATTTGTTTATTAAACAGCTAAAAATTAGATAATTGTTTGAAAATCAATCGGTCTAGTGACTGTTTAACATTCTGTTTTTATCACACATACTTGTAACGGTGACGGTAAATGTACATCTAGCGACGTTCCCGCTAGGATCGCTCGCTACAACGCTAACGGTAGTTACAGGTGGATTAGCGGAGAAGGATGACCCTGATGGAGGCGAGTAGTTAATGCTGACCTGTCCACCACTGTTATCGAATGCTGTTGCCGGCGGATAGTTGACGACTGTGAATGTTTGTCCTGGATTGACAGTAGCTGTTTGGTCTTGAGGACAAGTTAGAGTTGGTGGAGTTGTGTCGGTCGGACCTATGGATATGGATTTATGAAAGGGATGAAAGCATTTATTTATTTATTTATGATTAATTCCGCAAAATTGACAACAGTACAAAAAATATGCAAGAACGAATCAAGCGTCATCACACAAGAAACACACAGCCAAGTTAATGAGTCAGGATACTCCATAAAATTATTTCCAATGAGGTCAAATAAATGAAAAGGTGCCTGTAAAAAGGTGATGAAAACAGAGCTATAAACAAGGGGACTAAAATGAGATAAGTTAAACATATTCGGCCATATCTGGTCTATTGAGGGTGTGGATAATGACTTTTGACATCGGATTTGAAGGAAGTCTTGTTAGTAATGGACCTGATGTGAATTGGTAAATAATTCCAGTAAAGGGTACCATGATAAAAAAAAAAAGGAGTTGGAAGCAAGCCCGCCCGTGGAAGCAAGACCACTGACTCTAGGGACATGAAAATTGTGTGCGCTAATCACGTACGATGAGTCTCGGTGTCTGTGGTTTTAGTGAAAAATTGATCATAGAAAGTTGTATTCATTGAATAAAAAACATTGAATATGTGTTGAATTAAAATTGTAACTTAAACACTACACTAATCTATTTTTCGCTCACCTGGGACGTTTTCACTAGCTCGACTAGCGTCTCCAGCAGATGATGATGCTGTGATGATATCTTGTCTACAATCGGGATATCTCTCACTGATGACGTCAAGATAGACAAGATATCATCACAGCATCACCATCTGCTGAAGACGCTTGTAGAGCTAGTCGAGAAATGTACACAATATTAAAATTCCCACCACTACCGTTGCGTGATAGACACCCATATAATAAAGGACGCGACGGTGGGATGGTACTATGAACTCTGTCCCAATAACCAGAATTCCAATGTTCATTCAACAACTATTGACTGAACTCTCACTACTTTTCATAATTTATGCACCATCGCAGAAGATGGCTGTAAATGTAAAAAAAGTAAACATAAGATATACGCTGTGATTGGTCAATGCTACCCGGAAAGCCGCGGCTAACTATATATGAATCTTTTTAAAAGAATACTCGCATTCCAAAGAAATGCATCGCGCTGATTGGACAATAATTATTACTATTATTCCCATTATAGTTTTCCAACCATGTCATTACTAAGCGATACGATTATCACTGCATGACATGCTACACAAATGCAAACGGATGTGCATTTCCTTGTAACTTTTGTGCTTAAATTAGAGTAATAATAAACTTACCGCCTCCTTGTTCACAAGTGACTCCAGAGAATTGACCAGTGCATGCGCAGACAAAATATGTATTGAATGGTGTACATTGAGCACCGTTCTGGCATGGGTTGCTAAGACATGGGTTTTCACCTATAATAAAAATAAACACAAAACCGTGTCAATGTAGTTTAATGGAGGGTAAACATAACCAATGTAGTTTAATACCTCGACGGATCAGTGTATGAACATGAGCGATGAATGAGACAATTGTCAGATGAATAGAAACGTTGAAAACAAGATTGATATGATGAGCAACACTAATTAAAAGAAAAAAAGTTGGTGATCAGTGAAATTGAAATACATCGAGCAACTTGAAAATGGTATGATAATAAAATATTATGAATGGAATGAATGTTTCTAATCAAAAGAAATTTTTACAAAATTTGTTTCATTTGCATCTTTCAAATTCAAGATGGAATCCGAAATGGCCGCAGACTATTTATCGGTAAAAAGGACAAGTACCAGCAATGGCTGTAAAAGAATGTGCGAAATGTGAAAGTACTTCCATGAATCAACTAGCCGTAGCCTCTGATCATGATGTATACCACCAGACAAAACGTCTTGAATGGTATTAGTAATACAGATCCATCCTTGCAAACAGATTTTAGATGTCAAAAATATCAATTTTTAATCATTTACCATAAAAATGTGTATTATATCGCGAATTAAAAAAAAAATCAAAATTATTTGATATCAGAAGGACATTCTTCGAATTCAGAATGCAATTCGATATATCTGATGTGCTCTCATGTCCCACAAAAAATACTATCCAAACGTTCATACCCACCTCTTAAAGTATTTAAATTGCTGCAGTGTTTTTCGACAATTTTGAAATAATAACTTACTACTTATTTCGCAGAATTGTCCGAAGAATCCGATATTACAGTCACAGACTGCAGCAGTTCTTTGGGCGTAACTGAAATAGGCATTGACACATGTTCCTCCATTTCTACAAAATACTCCAGAACACTCATCCGCAGCAGGATTATTCACTGAAAGCAAGATTAGATAAGATAGATAGATAGTCATTCCCGAAATCCTTTATGAATTAGAAACCGAATATACGTCATCGCCGATGCGCACATCGTCATTACGCACGCTCATATGGTGGAACATTAGACTATGTCATAGTCGATTTTTGATAAATACATTATGTTATTAATCATGATGAACGCATTCAGTTGAACTCGAAATTATACTAATATTAATTACATCAAAATACTAGTAAATGGTTATAAAAAAGTTTTATAATTATATTAGTAACAGCAAACGTTTACGCAGGCTTATATTATTATTGAATGCAACATATTATAATGACAAAATTATCATTATTATAATGATCACTTCAATACTGAACCATTCTGATTTTAGAATCTACCAGTTTATTAATCACGAAAGCCCGAGAAATCCTGGGAAGCTAACAAACAGAGGGAGTACGGTGACTGAAAAGATCAGATGTGAAAATCTATCAATTGTGCACAAATTATACAAATCATAGTTTAAGCTGAAATGCAATAGCCAGAGTATGCACAATGGGCAAGTGGACTACGGAGTAATCTAGAGTATGCACAATGGGCAAGTGGACTACTGATAAGTCTAGTGGGTCGTGCACGAGCATGTGATGACGTAGTTTCAGTTTCTTTTGCTATGGATTTTGGGATTTTTAGTTCTTCAAGCTTTATTAAAGAATATGTATAGCTTTGGTGGTAAAATAACGAATATGATATGGGCACAAAAGTAGCAACGACTTGTGTCTATTTTATTAACACATATTCGTCATAATATTGTACCCAAGTGTTCTACCATGATGAAGACAAAAGATTACTCGTTTTAGAGAATTACAACGGGAATTCCAAACCAATAACAAAATAGATAACAACAGTCACAAATACCTTTCTATTGCTGTTCTCTCTCTCTCTCTCTCTCTCTCTCTCTCTCTCTTCTCGCTTATAATAGTTTACCATTGATAGTTTATAATTCACCCTCAACTTACATACGCTGGTGAGACAGTTGGAGCCACCGAAACCTCGGTTGCAAACACACGTGTATTGATTTCTGTAAAACCCTTGTGTCGCACTGTTTTGATCATAACCGTTGTAACATTCACCGTTGTTCTGACATGGAACATTGTTGCATGATTCGAAGTTGGGGGTTCCAGCTGCGAAAAGATGTTCAATACAAGACCATAAGATTTTACATACAAAATACCTATTAAATGGCAGGGGACACTCGAATATGAAAGTGACGTGCCTAGTGGAGTACGTTCGGGAAGTACGAAACCAGGGGTCTATAGGTGTGGGACTGCAAAAATATGGGTGTCATTGAAAAATAACTATTTGGGAGATTTTGAAGTTAAACATGCCACAAACGTGTTACTTTCCTCAAAATGGCCGCGATTTGCAGATTTTGTCTAAACTCAAGTTCTAAAAAAGGGGATCATTGGATGAAAGCTGATGACAAAAGACGTTATTGATTGTAGTGTTTGCCTCAAAACAGGGGGTCTATTAAGCATGTTGAGGGGCGCATGACGCGTACCAATATATGGGAGGTTTTTCTGTCGGTGCGTATAAACATGCATACTACATTCTTCATTCATATAGGCTGTACAAGTATAAAGTGTATATTACAAGTACAGGTGGAAATCGCTTCTACACCATACCAGTATTACGAACCTGGTATTAAAGGCTAAATTTAAGGTTCGGATTGGCAGATTGATCTGGGTCAACCTAGCTGTATTGTTTAGTTGTATGTGAGATTAACATTATGGTACTTGTTGTTAGAAAACTGATCCAAAACACAATATATATATATACGCATACATTACACAACATTTTATGGTGTATTGAATACTTTCCTATAATTATAAGTATAATATCTTGAACAGAGTGGGTCTTCCTCACAAAATTATATTTTAAGCCAGAAATTAAAATCATCGGAGGTGGTTTTATTATCTAATTCAAAATTAGCCGAATACCGTATGATGTTTACCTCTCATTTTCCTTTCATTATTTTATTTTGGTAAGAGTGAAACTGGTTCTCAAAATATGCTTATTGCACATCAGCGCATGCATTGAACATGTTGAATATTAAAAATCATACTCTGAAACTTGAGGTCAAATTTTGAATTTTGAGTATTAAATGGGGGTGACTGAACCATGGCAGTGGAAATGAGAGCATTTTGGTCATAATGTGAATACTTACCTATTGGAGTCTCACAGTTGATACCACCATAGCCAGATGGACAGGTACATACGTAGTAGTTGTTACCCAAACAGGCACATGAACCTCCATTTTCGCATGGGAAGTTATTACATGGATTCACGTATATTTGAGTTCCTAAATAAATAAATAAATAAATAAATAAATAAATAAGGGCGGCCTATAAATACAGTGAAACCATCACTTGATACAGTGCTCATATATACAATATAGGAGCGAAATATATAATTATATTAGTTACATTTTAACATATAGCATGCATATTTTGTTTCGTGTAGATAGTTTAATGAGGAGAGTGTGAATACATTTAGCTGAAGAGCATAGTGCCTACATTGTAATGAATAGAGTACATAATCCGATGCGCATAAGCTTCCGTGATAGTTCATTTGGTAAGACCGCTGGATGGATACTCAGAGATGCCCGGTTCTCTCGTTTGACATACTTTAAAGAGGAAGCCCCGTCAGAGCAGTTCTGGGGTGAATCAAACCTGCCTGGTTATCAAATTATTCAGTAACTAGGTTATCTCTGAATTTGACAGGTGCTAATTGAAGCAATAAAACACCAATTATCACCTGTCAAATTCAGATATAACCTTGTCACTGATTCATTTGATAACCAGGCAGGTCTAGTTCTCCCATGAAGAAATGCTCTGGTGGAGCTTCTTCGTTAAATTTCTATTATCATAGAGCCTAAATGTTAGAAAAAATAGAGTCCTTACTGATTTCACAGTTCACTCCTTCATATCCAGGTTGACAAGAGCATTGATAAGCATAACATGTTCCTTGAACACGTGAACATTGGCCTCCGTTAACACATGGGTTGTTGGTACATGGATCCGGAACAGCTGAAACGATATCAATTATAAACACAAAGGTGATAAGGTAAAATTCTGGGGAAAGATTGAACACAAATTCAAAGGTTGTTTATCTTAACAAAATATATATCTACTTAATGTACATTTGATAACAACTAACACTTACCGGTTTGACAGAATGGTCCTCTGAAACACGAAGGACAAGTACACGAGTAATCAGTGCAGCTGTTCGGCTGAGCCTGGCAAATAGCACCGTTCTCACACTTGTGGTTGAGACAAGCATCAATTCCTGTTATAAATACATTATGTATGTTTCATTAATGTTAGTATTATTTTAGAATATGGTATTTTTAGTTATTATTATGGACACTATGATTCTCTATATACGCCTATTTGCTGCTACACACGACGTGAGAATCAATAGTTATAAAGCCATTCAATTTCAATTAGGCTATATCATACAGATATCGAAATAAGCAAAAACTAACAAAAGGTGCTTTATTAGCCATTGCTTGAAAACTGTCATTGGTTTTTCTGTATTAATCAGACACATGGGTGACTCAAATAGATAGTAGATATAAATAAACAGCATCATATAAAATTACTCTTTGAGGATTCTCGATAGTATTCCTCTTCGAATGACAATGAACTACTCACGGTTTTCACAGAATCGTCCATAATAGCATGGTGGACACTCGCAGGAGTATTGACTACACGAGCCTGGGAAAGCTGCACACTGTCCGCCATTCTGACAATTATTGTTATCACATGGATTTTGAGCTGTAATGGAATCATTTCGGATCTTAAGTAAGTGATGTTACTTAGGGACCGTTCACAAACACTTGTAAGGGGGGGCCTGATGCAAAAAGGGGGCCCTGAAATTTTTTGACCCTCCTAAGGGGGGGGGGGCTGAAAAAATGGCCACAAATTTTTCTGGGAAAATTGAGTTTATATGCTTTTCTATGGGGTTGACCGATAATTTTCATGTCAAAAAGGGGGGGCCCTGAAATTTTCGAGGTCTGTAAAGGGGGCCCCGAAAAATTTTCGCGATAAATTTTTTTTGCATCAGGCCCCCCCTTACAAGTGTTTGTGAACGGTCCCTTACATGTTGAAATTTGTAACTCACGTGTATAATATTGCAAAAATTCAGGTCCATTCAAATCAACCTCTGATTGTACATGGCCTACTTCACAGTCATTATTTCATCACTCATGTTACCTCATCAAGGGCACATTTTCTCATTACCAGTGAGATTTTAGGCCTGAGATATGTTTCGTTTAGATGATATGAACAGGATAAAAACGAAAATGTTGTATTAACTAAAATGTTGCAAGTATAATTATGTGTGGGTGGTGGGTCGACAGGTGTAAAATACAGAATACAAAAAAGGACAGAAATGGCAGAAAATGCATAAATGAAGATACTGAGTATTGATTTGGGTAGTTCTAAAGGTTTTGTAGTCATCTTTGTTTGGGAGTTCGGATGCATGTGTCGGGTCCCGTAGAGTGGAGGTGCGTCAGGCCCGTGGTGGCCAGGGAGCTGCAGTATATATAGTTGTATCTTGTGTCCTCTTAGAATGTGTGTGGTGATGCATACATTATGTGTTGTATACAGAGATGTGACATAGGAAGACATGGACATTGTTGAGTCTAGGTTTCTTCTCTGGTCCCTCATAGTCATTCAGAAGGCTCTAGTGGCTGCAGTATAAAACCATATAGGGAGACCACCGGCTATTTGATCTTAATAGCTCTAAAGGGGTCCATTTACAAATTAAATGTAGTAATTTATTATTTATTACAGCATTCTAATGAGAAAGTTTTAAATTAAACCGCTAATTAAATTGCCTCGAAAAACAGTAAAGCCCAAATCAGCGACAAAAAATATGCCGTAAAATTAATCTAAACTTATACTGTGAGAAAGTCCACAGAAATCAATGCCCTCATTTTGTTTTACATGTGATCCAAAGAACTTCAATAATGTGGCGTATGCTTTAGAAACGAGCCTAGAAATCCCAAATTTTCAGTTTTACTTAATGACGGATGATGTGGCGTAAGGTACATAAAAACACTGAAAGTCCAAATTGTTCCGTTTCACATGGTGGCGTACGTTCGACTTAAAGGCCCATTCAGTGATTTGCTGATCCGGACGATCGTAAAAATCATCAAAATTCAGATTTTGCCCCGGGAGATTTTGGTACTTTTGTCATTGTCATAAATGTGTTAACATAGCCTGTTAGTGGTTCAGCCGAAAGCCGTGTATTTAAGACAAAAATAAGGAATTTGTACGGATCTGTAATTTAGATACTGACAGTATCTAAATTAGCTACATGTATTTGAATGGGGCTTCAACTTCGTTAATTTTTTGCCAAATGTTTCATTTCAAAAATACCAATTGACAATTTGAATGACTTGTCCTTCACTAATGAACAATTTTTTTAAACACTTTCGCTGGGATCACTGAATGGGTCTTTGAGCTTCAAAAACCTGCCGAAACCCCTCTAATCTTCCGTTTCACATAGTGGCGTATTAGTTTAGAGCTAGATAGGCCTATATCCTGTACAATTATTCCTTTTTAACTATTTTAAAAAGTTCGTTTAATAATTTAATCCTTTAGCTTCAATTCCAAATGAAGAATCGGTCAACTGAGAGATGATAATGGAGCAGTACTGACTATGTTATTACAGTAGTATATCCTTCAAACAAGTTCTTCTCGCAAACGTATTTTGCATTTGTCCTGCTTGTACGCCTCCATGTGTTACGACGGGACGGAATACAGTATGAAGTGTTTAGGGAAATTTGTACTTTGAAGCAGGGAGAGTTTAAATTTGGTGAGTTGTCACCTTCGGAAGCACTAATATATACTCACAGTTAACGGTTACAGTAAACTGGCAGTTGGCACTCTGACCACTTGAGTCCGTAGTTGTAGCTGTTACTGTTGTTGTTCCAAAATTGAAAGCAGCGTTATTCTGAGGTTGTGGCTGGAAATTGGTGGCACCTGAGCCACTGTACTGCACGCTTACAGCTCCACAGTTATCTGTCGCCTGAGCCGTAGTAAAAGTGTATCTTGAATTTCCTTGTCCAGTACAGATGGTCGTTTGTTGATTGGCTGGGCATTGTATAGATGGTGGGTCTCTGTCAGCTTTGAAAGAGGAGAAACAATGTAATTTGATCAAAGAAATATTATTATACGTTCCATATCTATTTGGAGCGAGTCATGGTAATCACTAATGTTTATGTACAGGTCCTAAGTCGAACCAAAATAACTAAAAGAGTGCTTACTTTGAGTGACCGTTACTGTAAATTGACAGGTGGCAGTTCTTTGGCTGGAGTCAGTGGCAACTGCAATGACAGTAGATGTACCAACATTCATGCTTGCTGAGCCTTGAGACTGTGGTTGGAACACGGTAGATCCCGAAGAGCTATATGTTACAGTGGCTGCACCACAATTATCTTGAGCGGTAGCTGTGAACTGAACCACTGTGCTGGTGACACCGCAATTGAGTTCTCGGGGAATATTTGCTGGACAGGTGATTGTTGGTGGGAAATTATCAACTGTAACCATGGTAACGATGAAAACACAGATAAAAATGATTTGTTAATACCATCATGTAGTTTGTACTCAATAAAGATTATAAAATATTAAACTATATAAACTGTCTATGAAGATCATATTTCATATTTACCAGATCAAATAGGGTACATTGTTCAATACTATAAATTATGCCCATATCATAGGCTCTCCCAGCAAACATAAAAATGTTTTTAAAACGTTATAAACATTTTTGGGTTTTGGTTTAGATAAAAACGTTTTGATAACATTAAATGACGGGTTATATAAAGGTCATGGAAACCATATTTTTGTTCTCAAAATGTTATTGTAAAATAATTTTTGCAAACACGTTTTTGCCAAATATTTTGTTAACACACAAATGCTTTTGAATGTTATGGAAACATTTTATACCCTTTATATGTCCTTTCTCTCTCAATAGGATTCGCCCTTACCTTGACCCGGTCCTGAGATTTAACCAGAATGGTTTTCGACCTGGGAGATCTACGGTGTCACAAATACTTGCTCTAAGGAGGATAATTGATGAAGTCAAGAACAACAATCTGAACGCAGCAGTAATATTCATCGATTTCAAGAAGGCATTCGATACCATCCACCGTGGGAAAATGCTTGACATAATGAGGGCATATGGAGTCCCAGAGAGGCTAGTGGCTGCCATAGGATGCATGTACCATCATACTATAGCTCATGTCACATCACCTGATGGTGTCACTAAGGATTTTGAGATCCAAGCAGGAGTTCTGCAGGGAGACACTCTGGCACCATTCCTCTTTATCGTAGTCCTTGATTATGTTTTAAGGAAGGCTATGGAAGGCAATGAAGAGCGACTTGGCTTTACTCTGGAGCCCAGGAAAAGTAGGCGAATAGGCCCGCGCACAATCACAGACCTGAATTTTGCAGACGATATTGCTCTTTTAGCTGACAACAAAGACGCGCAAGAACTGTTACATCTTGTTGAAGCTGCTGCACAGAAAGCAGGACTAGGAATGAATGCCAAGAAGACCAAGGCAATGCTGTACAAGGAAACTCTGTCTTTAATAAAAACACTGGACGGAAGCGAATTGGAGATAGTGCAATACTTCAAATATCTAGGTGCATGGACTGCCAGTAGTGAGAAGGACTTCAACATCAGAAAGGCACTTGCTTGGAAAGCATGCAACAGCATGGACAAGATCTGGAAAAGTAATCTGCCAAGAGCTCTAAAGATCAAGTTATTTACCACCACTGTAGAATCGGTACTAACATATGGCGTTGAAACATGGACAATAACAACCAAAATGAGAAAAACTGTGGATGGCTGCTATAACCGTCTCTTGCGGAAGGCACTAGATATCTCATGGCAAACTCACACCACCAACAAAGAACTATATGGGAATCTGTTACCATTCTCTGAGAGGCTCAGGATTAGAAGGTTAAAGTTTGCAAGGCACTGTGCAAGAAGCCCAAATAATTCGGCTGCATTCCATAGTGGCGTATAGTGATTTTTGGTCATTTAAAAAAAATTGGCACATATGTTTCTTCAAGCAGAATAAACAAGCTCATCACTTTTTCTGAAAATAGCCACATCTTGAAGGTCATCACAAGGAATGTGATGCTCTACCAAGTTGCTAAAATGTATACTCGTACCCCAATCTCGTACATCATAGCACCCAATTGATTTTGTGGTTTTAAAATGTTGCAATTGAAATTGATTATGAGACCCAACAGTCATTATATTATAAAGCTGTCTAAATCTAAATTAAGTGTAAATTCAGGGTTACACCGCTTTGGCGGAAAAATTCCCGGAATGCCCTACCGCACTTTAAAAACAGAATAAGATTTAACGAAACAATTATATTTGATTAGATTATGTTACCTTGAGTTATAGACACTCTTGTCTCACATGTAGCAGTTCGTCCACTAGTGTCTTGTGCAACTGCTGTGACCGTTGATGTACCAACATTCATGGTGGCACTGCTCTGGGGCTGTGATGTGAACTGGGTTGAGCCGATTGAGGAGTATGTTACTGTTACAGCGCCACAATTATCGAATGCTGAGGCTTGGAAGTCAACTTGAGAATTTGTAGTTCCGCAATCGACTGTACGATCAATGTTTGGAGCGCAATTGATTGTTGGAACTTGGTCATCGACTGTAATATTGAATAAACACATTATATGTTTTACACGTCAGTTCTCAGCTACATCATGAAAAAGGGTCAATATTTTAAACGTTTGAAACAGGTATTTTTGAATCAGTATGCTTCGGAAAACCCCGTACTTCGCGTTTCTGAGTTTCAATTTGGATGTTTATCCTTACAGGTAAGCGGATAACCCAAATTGCTGAAGCACCCTGTATCTATTTTACATACTACTAAGATATTCTTCCGAGGCCCACAATTACATTTGATTTAGTGACCGTTAAAGTCTCATCAGTCAAAATTAGCTTATTTTAAAATTAGTAATTAATTAACTACATGTGGCGTATAGTTACATAGACCATGCATCACTTTTTATACACATTTTATAATTAAGAAATATCGGCCAAAATGAAAAACAATGCATGTCATAGTGGCGTACACATCGCTATATGTCATAGTGACGTATTGGACCTATATGCCACTATGGAATGAAGCCGACGAAAAGTAACAACATAGGGATTACACGACGATCGAGGTTTTCATAGTGACGTATATTTTTGTACTTATTGTTTTCAGTTTGCCAGCAATATTATGTATTTGTTTCTTTTGAAGAATATATAAAATAAAAGTTACTACAGAAATTTCACATCATTTACAATATATGATGAATGTCTGATTGACACAACTCGAATTTAAACTGGCATTTCTTCAAACCCGATTTTCTCGAAAAGTTGCTTATTCGCGGTGCCCCACTATATTCCACTCTGGAATACAGCCGACGAACTGTTATCCACAAAACAATACAGGATAGGATATTATCAAAAAACATATCCAGCACATTTCATATCTGCCTAAATTCTTCAAGCAGAATAAACAAGCTCATCACTTTTTCTGAAAATAGCCACATCTTGAAGGTCATCACAAGGAATGTGATGCTCTACCAAGTTGCTAAAATGTATACTCGTACCCCAATCTCGTACATCATAGCACCCAATTGATTTTGTGGTTTTAAAATGTTGCAATTGAAATTGATTATGAGACCCAACAGTCATTATATTATAAAGCTGTCTAAATCTAAATTAAGTGTAAATTCAGGGTTACACCGCTTTGGCGGAAAAATTCCCGGAATGCCCTACCGCACTTTAAAAACAGAATAAGATTTAACGAAACAATTATATTTGATTAGATTATGTTACCTTGAGTTATAGACACTCTTGTCTCACAAGTAGCAGTTCGTCCACTAGTGTCTTGTGCAACTGCTGTGACCGTTGATGTACCAACATTCATGGTGGCACTGCTCTGGAGCTGTGATGTGAACTGGGTTGAGCCGATTGAGGAGTATGTTACTGTTACAGCGCCACAATTATCGAATGCTGAGGCTTGGAAGTCAACTTGAGAATTTGTAGTTCCGCAATCGACTGTACGATCAATGTTTGGAGCGCAATTGATTGTTGGAACTTGGTCATCGACTGTAATATTGAATAAACACATTATATGTTTTACACGTCAGTTCTCAGCTACATCATGAAAAAGGGTCAATATTTTAAACGTTTGAAACAGGTATTTTTGAATCAGTATGCTTCGGAAAACCCCGTACTTCGCGTTTCTGAGTTTCAATTTGGATGTTTATCCTTACAGGTAAGCGGATAACCCAAAAAAAATAACCCTGTATCTATTTTACATACTACTAAGATATTCTTCCGAGGCCCACAATTACATTTGATTTAGTGACCGTTAAATAATTGAAAACTCACTGCCCATGACGGAGGAAATACATGACGTAATAAACACACAAACTAGAAGTGAGGTTGAATAGTGTGTTACTGAAACGTATGGCGTAGACAATGTAATATGGGCAATAGAGAAGGTACATTTTATGAAATGTACTGGCTTATGTAAAAAAACACAGGTTGAATAGTTTTGTCGATCGTAAAATATTGTACTAATTGCTATTTTTATGTGAAGCATATTGAGGTATTTTCAGCTGAAATCTAGGAGATAACGCTGCCGAAACCTCGGCGAGGCACAAGTGATCTGGTGAAGGGGGTCGCCGTAGATAGCTGGTCAGGCATTTTTACAGGACATGCAAGCGAAGCCAACAATCGTGCTTGTTACTCTAATCGTAACCGACTGTAACAAAGTCTTTTATTATGGGTCATCTGTCTCGCCTTTACCAGATGAGCCACGGGGAGAGTGGATTTTTTTGGTCGTGCGGGTAATTGAACCCCGGACATCTCGCACCAAAGACACTGACCTTAACCATTGTGCCTCGCTGCTGTATCCTATTGGTCAGGGATGTTGAATTTGACAACCACTTCCAAGAGAGGTTATATTTATACAATTGAATCTTCGCTTTTTTAATCATAGAAGCCGTCCATTTATACCTCATTGGCAATGGGCTACGAATAACAACGTTTTATGTTACCTTCGTTAACCGTTACTGTGAAAGTATTAGTCGTTGAGAGACCACAATTGTCCCTGGCTGTGCCTGTTACCGTTGTCACTCCAGTTGGAAAGGTCCCACACACTTGATTTCCTTGAGGGATTATTTGAATAAATCCACTCTGAGACTCGTACATTACAGTAGGAGGTCCTGAATTGTCTGTCGCTGTGCATGGTGTGAAACATACTCGTGTGCTTCCTTGTCCACACGGTGCTTGAGATGTAACATCTGGACAGAAAATGGTCGGCGGGGTGGTATCACCTGTAATGAAATGACATGGAGAGATATTTTACATTACTGATACAATCATGTTACGATAATATATATTGACAACTGGTGTTTCTGTCATTTCTTTCCAGGCCATGCGCCTGAAAAAGATTCTGCATCATGAATTTTCAATCAGTGTGCAATAACCTAAGCCCATATTTGGGTCCGCTAATTTTTAGAGGAATAAGAACAATAATACCATTGCCATAAAATTATTTATTTATTCATATCTATCTATTTATTTACCAGGTCAAGTAGGGTACATTGTTCAATACTATGCATGTATTGTATTTTCCCATTGAAAAAACAAAATTGATGTTTTATACATCAGTTATTTCATTAATAGTTTTAATAATTGATATCCACAAAACAATACAGGGTAGGATATTAACTTTTACAGCAAACGACATCCAAAAAAAAAAAACATATCCAGCACATTTCATATCTGTCTAAAGTAGACTAAACAACCTCATCTATTTTTCTGAAAATAGCCACATCTTGAAGATCAGCACAAAAAGTTATGCATATGCAAAATGAGGCATATTCCTATTGCCAACTTGATAAAATGTATTGGTTTGTGGTTTTTCAAATGTTGCAATTAACCATTGTTTCTCACAAATATGAGACGCAAAAACCCAAATCTAGTACAAACAATCATTATATTTATAAAGCTATAGCTAACTTTCAATGGTAGAGATTGGACCCAAGACAAATTACACCTACAAATTAAAGCCATATTATAACATTTGCTGAGGAGGACGCCCTCACTGATTTTTTTTAATTCATTTTTTACACGATTATATTGTACTTTATTAAACCAATATACCCTGCCAAAAATCAAGACTCTATGTGCTGTAGTTTTGTCAAAATCCGAGATTTTGAATAAAACGATGGAACCGGCGTTTTATTATGACGATGGAATTATTAGTCGAACGCATACACGATGTTCATAACACACAGTACGTACACGGCGTGCGGGACGGTGATCTACACAACAAAGGGTCGTACCATAACATGACCGAAGGAGTGGTACGTATTGGCGACATATGCGCTGGTAGTAAATTCCAATTTTCTTTGCTTTGCCGTAGTTGTTCGGCTCAAAAATAAAAGGGATATATCTGACAGTAAAAACTAACATTTTATGGCAAAGAAATGCTAATCTATTTTGTATGAAAATGTTATAATATGGCTTTAAGTGTAAATCAGGGTTACACCGAAAAATTCCCGAAATGCCCTAACGCACTATAAAACCAACAGAAAAAAATCTACACCTAGATTATTTTTGTATAAATATGACAACCAAGATCGAAGATTTTAATACGAATACAAGTAACTACTAATTGCTCCTTGCTCCTGTATGCTAGGGATACAGCTGGTATTAAGCTGAATTATTAACACTCCATCACTGATCGACACGCGATTCGCTACAAATGAAAATAGAATGATTTTTGGTTCGGACAATCGCGCAACCTCAGTTATTTGGTCCACATCAGCGCAAGTGCATTATTTTGTCTATTTTCTCTCCCAATAAGTAATACAAGTTTATTAATCTATTTCATACACGAGAAGAAACAAAACACGTGATTTTTACTTTTTTTATATAACAAATTATCACTAAAAATGTTGGAAAGCAGAACCAAATATAAATGCATCAACCCGCCCAAACCTGTAGTTGAAAACAAATTTAATAAATTAATGCAAATTTTTGGCTCTCATATAGAAGTGGATGTCAAGGACATTAAACCATGGTGGATATAGCAAATAATGAAGTCGGACAACCCATCTCAAAATTATATTATGGGGGTGCCTTTGGGACTTGTTCCTGTATATGTTGCTTTTTAATAGCATTGTTGGCAACACATATGTTAGCTATATTGCTTTTCCATATTAAACTTGAGAAAACACTACGCGGGACGCGTCATTTTATTCCGTAGGCGGCGGTAGAGTGTCACTTGTAATGAATATGCATTCTAGTTGTTTTTTAATGTTGTTAACAGTTATCTGTCGCCTGAGCCGTAGTAAAAGTGTATCTTGAATTTCCTTGTCCAGTACAGATGGTCGTTTGTTGATTGGCTGGGCATTGTATAGATGGTGGGTCTCTGTCAGCTATTAAAGAGGAGAAACAATGTAATTTGATCAAAGAAATATTATTATACGTTCCATATCTATTTGGAGCGAGTCATGGTAATCGCTAATGTTTATGTACAGCTGCTATAATTAAAGACAGAGATAAAAGCAATTGATCGTGTTTGATGTCACTGTCAATTACGATCCTTGATTGGTTTACACAGGTTAATCAGCGCGTAAAAGGAAGACCGATCTATCTGGTGCTGATCGGAGAAAAGGAATAGCAGCAAATGGCGAAAAAGTACGTACTTTTACAAGGCAAAAAGCAGCTTTTCTAGGCATTGTTGACATGGTGCCTTCGCCAAAGAAAGTTTCCTACTATAAAGACCTAACTTTTGACATGGTTTGCATGTCGGAAGGTGCAAAATTAACAATAAGGCGCCCGGTTATAAATCCGCGTTCAGCAAGTCATCATCACGACACTTGTAAACAAACCGTGCTCGAATTTGATTGACAGATGACGTCAGACGCAATAAATTCTCTTTATCTCTGTCTTTAATTATAAGTCGAGCCAAAATAACTAAAAGAGTGCTTACTTTGAGTGACCGTTACTGTAAATTGACAGGTGGCCGTTCTTTGGCTGGAGTCAGTGGCAACTGCAATGACAGTAGATGTACCAACATTCATGCTTGCTGAGCGTTGAGACTGTGGTTGGAACACGGTAGATCCCGAAGAGCTATATGTTACAGTTGCTGCACCACAATTATCTTGAGCGGTGGCTGTGAACTGAACCACTGTGCTGGTGACACCGCAATTGAGTTCTCGGGCAATATTTGCTGGACAGGTGATTGTTGGTGGGAAATTATCAACTGTAACCATGGTAACGATGAAAACACAGATAAAAAAATGATTTGTTAATACCATCATGTAGTTTGTACTCAATAAAGCTTATAAAACTCCGCAAATATTGAATAAGGATATAAACTGTCTATGAAGATCATATTTCATATTTACCAGGTCAAATAGGGTACATAGTTCAATACTATAAAATATGCCCATATCATAAAAAAATGTTTTTAAAACGTTATAAACATTTTTTATAACGGGTTATATAAAGGTCATGGAAACGATATTTTTGATCTCAAAATGTTATTGTAAATATTTTTTGGCAAACACGTTTTTGCCAAATATTTTGTTAACACACAAATGCTTTTGAATGTTATGGAAACATTTTATACCCTTTATATGTCCTTTATATAACACGATATTTAAACGTTTTCTGGCAACCTTTTCTAACCTTTAGCGAATGATGCATAAATGGTTTGCTTGCTGAGCTACACATTTTATTTATCATCCGATTTTCCTTGTTAAAAAGACAAGATCGGTTGTTTATAAATCATCTATTTTATTAATTATATTTTCAATAATTGATTAACAAATAATAAAATTATTTATCTATTTTCCTATCTATTTATTTATCAGGTCAAATAGGGTACGTTATCGGATTTTCCCATTAGAAAGACAAAATTGATGTTTTATTCATCAGTTATTTCATTAATATTTTCAATAATTCGGCTGCATTCCATAGTGGCGTATACCGTATAGTGATTTTTGGTAATTTTTGAAAATTAGCACATATGTTTTAATAATGTTCATTTTCTAAGTCTCATCAGTCAAAATTAGCTAATTTAGTAATTAATTAATTAATTACATGTGGTGCATAGCATGAAATTTTGTGGTTTTCCATAGTGGCGTATCGACCATACGCCACTTTTTATACACATTTTATAATTAATATTTGAAACGTTTGAAACAATTAGGTGTTTTTTTGAATCAGTATGCTTTGGATACTATTAGTAAAACCCCGTACTTCGCGTTTCTGATTTCAATGTGGATATTTATCTTTGCAGGTAAGCGAAGAACCCAAATTGCTGAAGCACCCTGTATCTATTTTACATACTAAAGATATTCTTCCGAGACCCACAATTACATAAAGATTTGATTTAGTGACGGCTAAATAATTAAAACTCATTGCCCATGACGGAGGAAATAGATGACGTCATAAACGCACAAACTAGAAGCGAGGTTGAATAGTGTGTTACTAAAACGTATGGCGCAGACAATCTGCGTGTTTCTACTGGGGAACGATTGGCGGGTAATGCGTAATGCGTGATTAAAAAGATCACGACTTACTGATACAGTCACTCACTCGCTGATGAAAGATGGAGTACCATCTGAAAATTCCGAGGTAGGAATTAATTCCTTGTGTTTGGATCAAAAGTTAAATCAAAATCATGATTTATACCAACACAGATGAACTTTCATGAAAGTCTTTTATTATGGGTCATCTGTCTCGCCTTTACCAGATGAGCCACGGGGAGAGCGGATCTGTTTGGTCGTGCGGGGAATTGAACCTCGGACATCTCGCACCAAAGACACTGATCTTAATCACTGTGCCTCACTGCTGTATCCTATTGGTCAGGGATGTTGAATTTGACAACCACTTCTAAGAGAAGTTATATTTGTACAAGAGAAGTTATATTTGTACAATTAAATCTCCGCTTTTTTTAATCATTGAAGCCATCCATTTATGCCTCATTGGCAATGGGCTACGAAAAATAACATGGCCATGCGCCTGAAAAAGATTCTGCATCATGAATTTTCAATCAGTGTGCAATAACCTAAGCCCATATTTGGGTCCGCTAATTTTAGAGGAATAAGAACAATAATACCATTGCCATAAAATTATTTATTTATTCATATCTATCTATTTATTTACCAGGTCAAGTAGGGTACATTGTTCAATACTATGCATGTATTGTATTTTCCCATTGAAAAAACAAAATTGATGTTTTATACATCAGTTATTTCATTAATAGTTTTAATAATTGATATCCACAAAACAATACAGGGTAGGATATTAACTTTTACAGCAAACGACATCCATGAACAAAAAACATATCCAGCACATTTCATATCTGTCTAAAGTAGACTAAACAACCTCATCTATTTTTCTGAAAATAGCCACATCTTGAAGATCAGCACAAAAAGTTATGCATATGCAAAATGAGGCATATTCCTATTGCCAACTTGATAAAATGTATTGGTTTGTGGTTTTTCAAATGTTGCAATTAACCATTGTTTCTCACAAATATTTCTGGCATTTCTTCAAACCCGATTTTCTCGAAAAGTTGCTTATTCGCGGTGCCCCACTATATTCCACTCTGGAATACAGCCGACGAACTGTTATCCACAAAACAATACAGGATAGGATATTATCAAAAAACATATCCAGCACATTTCATATCTGCCTAAATTCTTCAAGCAGAATAAACAAGCTCATCACTTTTTCTGAAAATAGCCACATCTTGAAGGTCATCACAAGGAATGTGATGCTCTACCAAGTTGCTAAAATGTATACTCGTACCCCAATCTCGTACATCATAGCACCCAATTGATTTTGTGGTTTTAAAATGTTGCAATTGAAATTGATTATGAGACCCAACAGTCATTATATTATAAAGCTGTCTAAATCTAAATTAAGTGTAAATTCAGGGTTACACCGCTTTGGCGGAAAAATTCCCGGAATGCCCTACCGCACTTTAAAAACAGAATAAGATTTAACGAAACAATTATATTTGATTAGATTATGTTACCTTGAGTTATAGACACTCTTGTCTCACAAGTAGCAGTTCGTCCACTAGTGTCTTGTGCAACTGCTGTGACCGTTGATGTACCAACATTCATGGTGGCACTGCTCTGGAGCTGTGATGTGAACTGGGTTGAGCCGATTGAGGAGTATGTTACTGTTACAGCGCCACAATTATCGAATGCTGAGGCTTGGAAGTCAACTTGAGAATTTGTAGTTCCGCAATCGACTGTACGATCAATGTTTGGAGCGCAATTGATTGTTGGAACTTGGTCATCGACTGTAATATTGAATAAACACATTATATGTTTTACACGTCAGTTCTCAGCTACATCATGAAAAAGGGTCAATATTTTAAACGTTTGAAACAGGTATTTTTGAATCAGTATGCTTCGGAAAACCCCGTACTTCGCGTTTCTGAGTTTCAATTTGGATGTTTATCCTTACAGGTAAGCGGATAACCCAAATTGCTGAAGCACCCTGTATCTATTTTACATACTACTAAGATATTCTTCCGAGGCCCACAATTACATTTGATTTAGTGCCCTTAAATAATTGAAAACTCACTGCCCATGACGGAGGAAATACATGACGTAATAAACACACAAACTAGAAGTGAGGTTGAATAGTGTGTTACTGAAACGTATGGCGTAGACAATGTAATATGGGCAATAGAGAAGGTACATTTTATGAAATGTACTGGCTTATGTAAAAAAAACACAGGTTGAATAGTTTTGTCGATCGTAAAATATTGTACTAATTGCTATTTTTATGTGAAGCATATTGAGGTATTTTCAGCTGAAATCTAGGAGATAACGCTGCCGAAACCTCGGCGAGGCACAAGTGATCTGGTGAAGGGGGTCGCCGTAGATAGCTGGTCAGGCATTTTTACAGGACATGCAAGCGAAGCCAACAATCGTGCTTGTTACTCTAATCGTAACCGACTGTAACAAAGTCTTTTATTATGGGTCATCTGTCTCGCCTTTACCAGATGAGCCACGGGGAGAGTGGATTTTTTTGGTCGTGCGGGTAATTGAACCCCGGACATCTCGCACCAAAGACACTGACCTTAACCATTGTGCCTCGCTGCTGTATCCTATTGGTCAGGGATGTTGAATTTGACAACCACTTCCAAGAGAGGTTATATTTATACAATTGAATCTTCGCTTTTTTAATCATAGAAGCCGTCCATTTATACCTCATTGGCAATGGGCTACGAATAACAACGTTTTATGTTACCTTCGTTAACCGTTACTGTGAAAGTATAAGTCGTTGAGAGACCACAATTGTCCCTGGCTGTGCCTGTTACCGTTGTCACTCCAGTTGGAAAGGTCCCACACACTTGATTTCCTTGAGGGATTATTTGAATAAATCCACTCTGAGACTCGTACATTACAGTAGGAGTTCCTGAAATGTCTGTCGCTGTGCATGGTGTGAAACATACTCGTGTGCTTCCTTGTCCACACGGTGCTTGAGATGTAACATCTGGACAGAAAATGGTCGGCGGGGTGGTATCACCTGTAATGAAATATAATTATTTTGATAATCGACATGGAGAGATATTTTACATTACTGATACAATCATGTTACGATAATATATATTGACAACTGGTGTTTCTGTCATTTCTTTCCAGGCCATGCGCCTGAAAAAGATTCTGCATCATGAATTTTCAATCAGTGTGCAATAACCTAAGCCCATATTTGGGTCCGCTAATTTTAGAGGAATAAGAACAATAATACCATTGCCATAAAATTATTTATTTATTCATATCTATCTATTTATTTACCAGGTCAAGTAGGGTACATTGTTCAATACTATGCATGTATTGTATTTTCCCATTGAAAAAACAAAATTGATGTTTTATACATCAGTTATTTCATTAATAGTTTTAATAATTGATATCCACAAAACAATACAGGGTAGGATATTAACTTTTACAGCAAACGACATCCATGAACAAAAAACATATCCAGCACATTTCATATCTGTCTAAAGTAGACTAAACAACCTCATCTATTTTTCTGAAAATAGCCACATCTTGAAGATCAGCACAAAAAGTTATGCATATGCAAAATGAGGCATATTCCTATTGCCAACTTGATAAAATGTATTGGTTTGTGGTTTTTCAAATGTTGCAATTAACCATTGTTTCTCACAAATATGAGACGCAAAACCCAAATCTAGTACAAACAATCATTATATTTATAAAGCTATAGCTAACTTTCAATGGTAGAGATTGGACCCAAGACAAATTACACCTACAAATTAAAGCCATATTATAACATTTGCTGAGGAGGACGCCCTCACTGATTTTTTTTAATTTATTTTTTACACGATTATATTGTACTTTATTAAACCAATATACCCTGCCAAAAATCAAGACTCTATGTGCTGTAGTTTTGTCAAAATCCGAGATTTTGAATAAAACGATGGAACCGGCGTTTTATTATGACGATGGAATTATTAGTCGAACGCATACACGATGTTCATAACACACAGTACGTACACGGCGTGCGGGACCGAGATCTACACAACAAAGGGTCGTACCATAACATGACCGAAGGAGTGGTACGTATTGGCGACATATGCGCTGGTAGTAAATTCCAATTTTCTTTGCTTTGCCGTAGTTGTTCGGCTCAAAAATAAAAGGGGATGTATCTGACAGTAAAAACTAACATTTTATGGCAAAGAAATGCTAATCTATGTTGTATGAAAATGTTATAATATGGCTTTAAGTGTAAATCAGGGTTACACCGAAAAATTCCCGAAATGCCCTAACGCACTATAAAAACAGAAAAAAATCTACACCTAGATTATTTTTGTATAAATATGACAACCAAGATCGAAGATTTTAATACGAATACAAGTAACTACTAATTGCTCCTTGCTCCTGTATGCTAGGGATACAGCTGGTATTAAGCTGAATTATTAACACTCCATCACTGATCGACACGCGATTCGCTACAAATGAAAATAGAATGATTTTTGGTTCGGACAATCGCGCAACCTCAGTTATTTGGTCCACATCAGCGCAAGTGCATTATTTTGTCTATTTTCTCTCCCAATAAGTAATACAAGTTTATTAATCTATTTCATACACGAGAAGAAACAAAACACGTGATTTTTACTTTTTTTATATAACAAATTATCACTAAAAATGTTGGAAAGCAGAACCAAATATAAATGCATCAACCCGCCCAAACCTGTAGTTGAAAACAAATTTAATAAATTAATGCAAATTTTTGGCTCTCATATAGAAGTGGATGTCAAGGACATTAAACCATGGTGGATATAGCAAATAATGAAGTCGGACAACCCATCTCAAAATTATATTATGGGGGTGCCTTTGGGACTTGTTCCTGTATATGTTGCTTTTTAATAGCATTGTTGGCAACACATATGTTAGCTATATTGCTTTTCCATATTAAACTTGAGAAAACACTACGCGGGACGCGTCATTTTATTCCGTAGGCGGCGGTAGAGTGTCACTTGTAATGAATATGCATTCTAGTTGTTTTTTTAATGTTGTTAACAGTTATCTGTCGCCTGAGCCGTAGTAAAAGTGTATCTTGAATTTCCTTGTCCAGTACAGATGGTCGTTTGTTGATTGGCTGGGCATTGTATAGATGGTGGGTCTCTGTCAGCTATTAAAGAGGAGAAACAATGTAATTTGATCAAAGAAATATTATTATACGTTCCATATCTATTTGGAGCGAGTCATGGTAATCGCTAATGTTTATGTACAGCTGCTATAATTAAAGACAGAGATAAAAGCAATTGATCGTGTTTGATGTCACTGTCAATTACGATCCTTGATTGGTTTACACAGGTTAATCAGCGCGTACAAGGAAGACCGATCTATCTGCTGCTGATCGGAGAAAAGGAATAGCAGCAAATGGCGAAAAAGTACGTACTTTTACAAGGCAAAAAGCAGCTTTTCTAGGCATTGTTGACATGGTGCCTTCGCCAAAGAAAGTTTCCTACTATAAAGACCTAACTTTTGACATGGTTTGCATGTCGGAAGGTGCAAAATTAACAATAAGGCGCCCGGTTATAAATCCGCGTTCAGCAAGTCATCATCACGACACTTGTAAACAAACCGTGCTCGAATTTGATTGACAGATGACGTCAGACGCAATAAATTCTCTTTATCTCTGTCTTTAATTATAAGTCGAGCCAAAATAACTAAAAGAGTGCTTACTTTGAGTGACCGTTACTGTAAATTGACAGGTGGCCGTTCTTTGGCTGGAGTCAGTGGCAACTGCAATGACAGTAGATGTACCAACATTCATGCTTGCTGAGCGTTGAGACTGTGGTTGGAACACGGTAGATCCCGAAGAGCTATATGTTACAGTTGCTGCACCACAATTATCTTGAGCGGTGGCTGTGAACTGAACCACTGTGCTGGTGACACCGCAATTGAGTTCTCGGGCAATATTTGCTGGACAGGTGATTGTTGGTGGGAAATTATCAACTGTAACCATGGTAACGATGAAAACACAGATAAAAAAATGATTTGTTAATACCATCATGTAGTTTGTACTCAATAAAGCTTGGCTATAAAACTCCGCAAATATTGAATAAGGATATAAACTGTCTATGAAGATCATATTTCATATTTACCAGGTCAAATAGGGTACATAGTTCAATACTATAAAATATGCCCATATCATAAAAAAATGTTTTTAAAACGTTATAAACATTTTTTATAACGGGTTATATAAAGGTCATGGAAACGATATTTTTGATCTCAAAATGTTATTGTAAATATTTTTGGCAAACACGTTTTTGCCAAATATTTTGTTAACACACAAATGCTTTTGAATGTTATGGAAACATTTTATACCCTTTATATGTCCTTTATATAACACGATATTTAAACGTTTTCTGGCAACCTTTTCTAACCTTTAGCGAATGATGCATAAATGGTTTGCTTGCTGAGCTACACATTTTATTTATCATCCGATTTTCCTTGTTAAAAAGACAAGATCGGTTGTTTATAAATCATCTATTTTATTAATTATATTTTCAATAATTGATTAACAAATAATAAAATTATTTATCTATTTTCCTATCTATTTATTTATCAGGTCAAATAGGGTACGTTATCGGATTTTCCCATTAGAAAGACAAAATTGATGTTTTATTCATCAGTTATTTCATTAATATTTTCAATAATTCGGCTGCATTCCATAGTGGCGTATACCGTATAGTGATTTTTGGTAATTTTTTGAAAATTAGCACATATGTTTTAATAATGTTCATTTTTCTAAGTCTCATCAGTCAAAATTAGCTAATTAATTAGTAATTAATTAATTAATTACATGTGGTGCATAGCATGAAATTTTGTGTTTTCCATAGTGGCGTATCGACCATACGCCACTTTTTATACACATTTTATAATTAATATTTGAAACGTTTGAAACAATTAGGTGTTTTTTTGAATCAGTATGCTTTGGATACTATTAGTAAAACCCCGTACTTCGCGTTTCTGAGTTTCAATGTGGATATTTATCTTTGCAGGTAAGCGAAGAACCCAAATTGCTGAAGCACCCTGTATCTATTTTACATACTAAAGATATTCTTCCGAGACCCACAATTACATAAAGATTTGATTTAGTGACGGCTAAATAATTAAAAACTCATTGCCCATGACGGAGGAAATAGATGACGTCATAAACGCACAAACTAGAAGCGAGGTTGAATAGTGTGTTACTAAAACGTATGGCGCAGACAATCTGCGTGTTTCTACTGGGGAACGATTGGCGGGTAATGCGTAATGCGTGATTAAAAAGATCACGACCTGATACAGTCACTCACTCGCTGATGAAAGATGGAGTACCATCTGAAAATTCCGAGGTAGGAATTAATTCCTTGTGTTTGGATCAAAAGTTAAATCAAAATCATGATTTATACCAACACAGATGAACTTTCATGAAAGTCTTTTATTATGGGTCATCTGTCTCGCCTTTACCAGATGAGCCACGGGGAGAGCGGATCTGTTTGGTCGTGCGGGGAATTGAACCCCGGACATCTCGCACCAAAGACACTGATCTTAATCACTGTGCCTCGCTGCTGTATCCTATTGGTCAGGGATGTTGAATTTGACAACCACTTCTAAGAGAAGTTATATTTGTACAAGAGAAGTTATATTTGTACAATTAAATCTTCGCTTTTTTTTAATCATTGAAGCCATCCATTTATGCCTCATTGGCAATGGGCTACGAAAAATAACATGGCCATGCGCCTGAAAAAGATTCTGCATCATGAATTTTCAATCAGTGTGCAATAACCTAAGCCCATATTTGGGTCCGCTAATTTTTAGAGGAATAAGAACAATAATACCATTGCCATAAAATTATTTATTTATTCATATCTATCTATTTATTTACCAGCTCAAGTAGGGTACATTGTTCAATACTATGCATGTATTGTATTTTCCCATTGAAAAAACAAAATTGATGTTTTATACATCAGTTATTTCATTAATAGTTTTAATAATTGATATCCACAAAACAATACAGGGTAGGATATTAACTTTTACAGCAAACGACATCCATGAACAAAAAACATATCCAGCACATTTCATATCTGTCTAAAGTAGACTAAACAACCTCATCTATTTTTCTGAAAATAGCCACATCTTGAAGATCAGCACAAAAAGTTATGCATATGCAAAATGAGGCATATTCCTATTGCCAACTTGATCAAATGTATTGGTTTGTGGTTTTCAAATGTTGCAATTAACCATTGTTTCTCACAAATATGAGACGCAAAAACCCAAATCTAGTACAAACAATCATTATATTTATAAAGCTATAGCTAACTTTCAATGGTAGAGATTGGACCCAAGACAAATTACACCTACAAATTAAAGCCATATTATAACATTTGCTGAGGAGGACGCCCTCACTGATTTTTTTTAATTCATTTTTTTCACTATTATATTGTACTTTATTAAACCAATATACCCTGCCAAAAATCAAGACTCTATGTGCTGTAGTTTTGTCAAAATCCGAGATTTTGAATAAAACGATGGAACCGGCGTTTTATTATGACGATGGAATTATTAGTCGAACGCATACACGATGTTCATAACACACAGTACGTACACGGCGTGCGGGACGGTGATCTACACAACAAAGGGTCGTACCATAACATGACCGAAGGAGTGGTACGTATTGGCGACATATGCGCTGGTAGTAAATTCCAATTTTCTTTGCTTTGCCGTAGTTGTTCGGCTCAAAAATAAAAGGGATATATCTGACAGTAAAAACTAACATTTTATGGCAAAGAAATGCTAATCTATTTTGTATGAAAATGTTATAATATGGCTTTAAGTGTAAATCAGGGTTACACCGAAAAATTCCCGAAATGCCCTAACGCACTATAAAAACAGAAAAAAATCTACACCTAGATTATTTTTGTATAAATATGACAACCAAGATCGAAGATTTTAATACGAATACAAGTAACTACTAATTGCTCCTTGCTCCTGTATGCTAGGGATACAGCTGGTATTAAGCTGAATTATTAACACTCCATCACTGATCGACAAGCTATTTGCATGGGTTACATTTTAATATTGAAAAAGTGAAGTCAAATGAAGACCTGCTTTTGTAAATAATGTATACAACTTTCAATTTCAACAACTGTCGGGTGTTTGTTTCCGAAACTTTTCTATTAATTCTATGGCGGAAAAATTCCCGAAATGCCCTAACGCACTATAAAAACAGAATAAAATCTACCCCTGCTATATTTTTGTATAAATATGACAACCAAGATCGAAGATTTTAATACGAATACAAGTAATACTAATTGCTCCTTGCTCCTGTATGCTAGGGATACAGCTGGTATTAAGCTGAATTATTAACACTCCATCACTGATCGACACGCGATTCGCTACAAATGAAAATAGAATGATTTTTGGTTCGGACAATCGCGCAACCTCAGTTATTTGGTCCACATCAGCGCAAGTGCATTATTTTGTCTATTTTCTCTCCCAATAAGTAATACAAGTTTATTAATCTATTTCATACACGAGAAGAAACAAAACACGTGATTTTTACTTTTTTATATAACAAATTATCACTAAAATGTTGGAAAGCAGAACCAAATATAAATGCATCAACCCGCCCAAACCTGTGGTTGAAAACAAATTTAATAAATTAATGCAAATTTTTGGCTCTCATATAGAAGTGGATGTCAAGGACATTAAACCATGGTGGATATAGCAAATAATGAAGTCGGACAACCCATCTCAAAATTATATTATGGGGGTGCCTTTGGGACTTGTTCCTGTATATGTTGCTTTTTAATAGCATTGTTGGCAACACATATGTTAGCTATATTGCTTTTCCATATTAAACTTGAGAAAACACTACGCGGGACGCGTCATTTTATTCCGTAGGCGGCGGTAGAGTGTCACTTGTAATGAATATGCATTCTAGTTGTTTTTTTAATGTTGTTAACAGTTATCTGTCGCCTGAGCCGTAGTAAAAGTGTATCTTGAATTTCCTTGTCCAGTACAGATGGTCGTTTGTTGATTGGCTGGGCATTGTATAGATGGTGGGTCTCTGTCAGCTATTAAAGAGGAGAAACAATGTAATTTGATCAAAGAAATATTATTATACGTTCCATATCTATTTGGAGCGAGTCATGGTAATCGCTAATGTTTATGTACAGCTGCTATAATTAAAGACAGAGATAAAAGCAATTGATCGTGTTTGATGTCACTGTCAATTACGATCCTTGATTGGTTTACACAGGTTAATCAGCGCGTAAAGGAAGACCGATCTATCTGGTGCTGATCGGAGAAAAGGAATAGCAGCAAATGGCGAAAAAGTACGTACTTTTACAAGGCAAAAAGCAGCTTTTCTAGGCATTGTTGACATGGTGCCTTCGCCAAAGAAAGTTTCCTACTATAAAGACCTAACTTTTGAGATGGTTTGCATGTCGAAAGGTGCAAAATTAACAATAAGGCGCCCGGTTATAAATCCGCGTTCAGCAAGTCATCATCACGACACTTGTAAACAAACCGTGCTCGAATTTGATTGACAGATGACGTCAGACGCAATAAATTCTCTTTATCTCTGTCTTTAATTATAAGTCGAGCCAAAATAACTAAAAGAGTGCTTACTTTGAGTGACCGTTACTGTAAATTGACAGGTGGCCGTTCTTTGGCTGGAGTCAGTGGCAACTGCAATGACAGTAGATGTACCAACATTCATGCTTGCTGAGCGTTGAGACTGTGGTTGGAACACGGTAGATCCCGAAGAGCTATATGTTACAGTTGCTGCACCACAATTATCTTGAGCGGTGGCTGTGAACTGAACCACTGTGCTGGTGACACCGCAATTGAGTTCTCGGGGAATATTTGCTGGACAGGTGATTGTTGGTGGGAAATTATCAACTGTAACCATGGTAACGATGAAAACACAGATAAAAAAATGATTTGTTAATACCATCATGTAGTTTGTACTCAATAAAGCTTATAAAACTCCGCAAATATTGAATAAGGATATAAACTGTCTATGAAGATCATATTTCATATTTACCAGGTCAAATGGTATATAGTTCAATACTATAAATTATGCCCATATCATAAAAAAAAAATTTTAAAACGTTATAAATTTTTTTTTATAACGGGTTATATAAAGGTCATGGAAACGATATTTTTGTTCTCAAAATGTTATTGTAAGTATTTTTTTTGCAAACACGTTTTTGCCAAATATTTTGTTAACACACAAATGCTTTTGAATGTTATGGAAACATTTTATACCCTTTATATGTCCTTTATATAACACGATATTTAAACGTTTTCTGGCAACCTTTTCTAACCTTTAGCGAATGATGCATAAATGGTTTGCTTGCTGAGCTACACATTTTATTTATCATCCGATTTTCCTTGTTAAAAAGACAAGATCGGTTGTTTATAAATCATCTATTTTATTAATTATATTTTCAATAATTGATTAACAAATAATAAAATTATTTATCTATTTTCCTATCTATTTATTTATCAGGTCAAATAGGGTACGTTATCGGATTTTCCCATTAGAAAGACAAAATTTATGTTTTATTCATCAGTTATTTCATTAATATTTTCAATAATTCGGCTGCATTCCATAGTGGCGTATACCGTATAGTGATTTTTGGTAATTTTTTGAAAATTAGCACATATGTTTTAATAATGTTCATTTTTCTAAGTCTCATCAGTCAAAATTAGCTAATTAATTAGTAATTAATTAATTAATTACATGTGGTGCATAGCATGACATTTTGTGTTTTTCCATAGTGGCGTATCGACCATACGCCACTTTTTATACACATTTTATAATTAATATTTTAAACGTTTGAAACAATTAGGTGTTTTTTTGAATCAGTATGCTTTGGATACTATTAGTAAAACCCCGTACTTCGCGTTTCTGAGTTTCAATGTGGATATTTATCTTTGCAGGTAAGCGAAGAACCCAAATTGCTGAAGCACCCTGTATCTATTTTACATACTAAGGATATTCTTCCGAGACCCACAATTACATAAAGATTTGATTTAGTGACGGCTAAATAATTAAAAACTCATTGCCCATGACGGAGGAAATAGATGACGTCATAAACGCACAAACTAGAAGCGAGGTTGAATAGTGTGTTACTAAAACGTATGGCGCAGACAATCTGCGTGTTTCTACTGGGGAACGATTGGCGGGTAATGCGTAATGCGTGATTAAAAAGATCACGACCTGATACAGTCACTCACTCGCTGATGAAAGATGGAGTACCATCTGAAAATTCCGAGGTAGGAATTAATTCCTTGTGTTTGGATCAAAAGTTAAATCAAAATCATGATTTATACCAACACAGATGAACTTTCATGAAAGTCTTTTATTATGGGTCATCTGTCTCGCCTTTACCAGATGAGCCACGGGGAGAGCGGATCTGTTTGGTCGTGCGGGGAATTGAACCCCGGACATCTCGCACCAAAGACACTGATCTTAATCACTGTGCCTCGCTGCTGTATCCTATTGGTCAGGGATGTTGAATTTGACAACCACTTCTAAGAGAAGTTATATTTGTACAAGAGAAGTTATATTTGTACAATTAAATCTTCGCTTTTTTTAATCATTGAAGCCATCCATTTATGCCTCATTGGCAATGGGCTACGAAAAATAACATGGCCATGCGCCTGAAAAAGATTCTGCATCATGAATTTTCAATCAGTGTGCAATAACCTAAGCCCATATTTGGGTCCGCTAATTTTTAGAGGAATAAGAACAATAATACCATTGCCATAAAATTATTTATTTATTCATATCTATCTATTTATTTACCAGGTCAAGTAGGGTGCATTGTTCAATACTATGCATGTATTGTATTTTCCCATTGAAAAAACAAAATTGATGTTTTATACATCAGTTATTTCATTAATAGTTTTAATAATTGATATCCACAAAACAATACAGGGTAGGATATTAACTTTTACAGCAAACGACATCCATGAACAAAAAACATATCCAGCACATTTCATATCTGTCTAAAGTAGACTAAACAACCTCATCTATTTTTCTGAAAATAGCCACATCTTGAAGATCAGCACAAAAAGTTATGCATATGCAAAATGAGGCATATTCCTATTGCCAACTTGATAAAATGTATTGGTTTGTGGTTTTTCAAATGTTGCAATTAACCATTGTTTCTCACAAATATGAGACGCAAAAACCCAAATCTAGTACAAACAATCATTATATTTATAAAGCTATAGCTAACTTTCAATGGTAGAGATTGGACCCAAGACAAATTACACCTACAAATTAAAGCCATATTATAACATTTGCTGAGGAGGACGCCCTCACTGATTTTTTTTTAATTCATTTTTTACACGATTATATTGTACTTTATTAAACCAATATACCCTGCCAAAAATCAAGACTCTATGTGCTGTAGTTTTGTCAAAATCCGAGATTTTGAATAAAACGATGGAACCGGCGTTTTATTATGACGATGGAATTATTAGTCGAACGCATACACGATGTTCATAACACACAGTACGTACACGGCGTGCGGGACGGTGATCTACACAACAAAGGGTCGTACCATAACATGACCGAAGGAGTGGTACGTATTGGCGACATATGCGCTGGTAGTAAATTCCAATTTTCTTTGCTTTGCCGTAGTTGTTCGGCTCAAAAATAAAAGGGATATATCTGACAGTAAAACTAACATTTTATGGCAAAGAAATGCTAATCTATTTTGTATGAAAATGTTATAATATGGCTTTAAGTGTAAATCAGGGTTACACCGAAAAATTCCCGAAATGCCCTAACGCACTATAAAAACAGAAAAAAATCTACACCTAGATTATTTTTGTATAAATATGACAACCAAGATCGAAGATTTTAATACGAATACAAGTAACTACTAATTGCTCCTTGCTCCTGTATGCTAGGGATACAGCTGGTATTAAGCTGAATTATTAACACTCCATCACTGATCGACAAGCTATTTGCATGGGTTACATTTTAATGTTGAAAAAGTGAAGTCAAATGAAGACCTGCTTTTGTAAATAATGTATACAACTTTCAATTTCAACAACTGTCGGGTGTTTGTTTCCGAAACTTTTCTATTAATCCTATGGCGGAAAAATTCCCGAAATGCCCTAACGCACTATAAAAACAGAATAAAATCTACCCCTGCTATATTTTTGTATAAATATGACAACCAAGATCGAAGATTTTAATACGAATACAAGTAACTACTAATTGCTCCTTGCTCCTGTATGCTAGGGATACAGCTGGTATTAAGCTGAATTATTAACAGCTACAAATGAAAATAGAATGATTTTTGGTTCGGACAATCGCGCAACCTCAGTTATTTGGTCCACATCAGCGCAAGTGCATTATTTTGTCTATTTTCTCTCCCAATAAGTAATACAAGTTTATTAATCTATTTCATACACGAGAAGAAACAAAACACGTGATTTTTTTTATATAACAAATTATCACTAAAAATGTTGGAAGCAGAACCAAATATAAATGCATCAACCCGCCCAAACCTGTGTTGAAAACAAATTTAATAAATTAATGCACATTTTTGGCTCTCATATAGAAGTGGATGTCAAGGACATTAAACCATGGTGGATATAGCAAATAATGAAGTCGGACAACCCATCTCAAAATTATATTATGGGGGTGCCTTTGGGACTTGTTCCTGTATATGTTGCTTTTTAATAGCATTGTTGGCAACACATATGTTAGCTATATTGCTTTTCCATATTAAACTTGAGAAAACACTACGCGGGACGCGTCATTTTATTCCGTAGGCGGCGGTAGAGTGTCACTTGTAATGAATATGCATTCTAGTTGTTTTTTTAATGTTGTTAACAGTTATTGTATAAGCAGCTGTACATGGGTTACATTTTAATGTTTTATGGGTTACATTTTATTTTTTATGGATTACATTTTATTATAAAGTGAAGTCAAATGAAGACCTGCTTTTGTAAATAATGTATACAGTTTTCAATTTCAATTTAAACAAGAACAGTTTTTAAAAACTGAGAACGCCACGAATCAAGTTCGTGTTTTGTAATTTGGCATTGATACATGCATAGAACGCTGGTACTTTGCTTTGTGTGTGGAATCATTAACCATGTGTCAAATCTCGGCACATATTCATTATAACAGTTAATATCCAATCCCGCACCTTCCTTGCACAGACACTCCCCTCCTTTTTATGTGTGCACCCAATATAAGTGAATTACAGTCTCAGCACAGACTCTCTGGGTCTGTCAGGTCTGTGGTCTTAGTAAATACTGATGAGCTTTTCCATATTGAACTGGTGAAACTTTCGGGTGTTTGTTTCCGAAACTTTTCTATTAATTCTATTAATCAATGTTATTTTAAGCATGATCGCAAAAACATTGCAAACCAGAAGGCCAAGACCAAAACAAGGGAAGTGCCTATTAGAGACATGCTATTCGCTGATGATGCTGCCATAGCTGCCCATTCTGAAGTTGCGCTACAGAAACTAATGGATCGTTTCGCAACAGCCTGCGACCGCTTCAGCCTAACCATAAGTCTGTAGAAAATTCAAGTTATGGGGCACTAGAGCTCCACCATAAGTCCACATCGGTGACCAGCAACTTGAAGTAGTTCATCCATTCACCTACCTAGGCTCTACTACCATAGACAATTTCTCTCTGGATACTGAGCTCAACAAAAGAATAGGCAAGGCGGCCTTTACTCTCTCCAGGTTAACTAAGAAAGTATGGGAGAACAAGTAGCATACCAATACAACAAAGATAGCGGTTTACAAGGCATGTATAATCAGCACGTTCCTCTATGGTAATTAATCATGGACGACCTACTCTCAACAGGACGAAAGCTGCAAGTATTTCACTTGAGATGTCTACGCCGCATTTATGGAATCATTCATAAGCTTCTTACTGCAGATGCCTGGTTTTTAAAACAATGTGCTCTTCATATCGATAAACCTGTTTTTTCAAATCCTGACTGATCAAATTCGATATGCTAGGTTTTGAAAAACAGATTTCTCAACTTAAAGCCTAGGTTTATCGAAAAGCTTGATTTTTGAATCGATAAACCTGGCTTTACAAATTCGATTAGCTTATTATATGGGGGGGGGGGGGAGGCTTTGGGACTTGTTCCTGTATTATTATGCAGGAACAAGTCCCAAAGGTATTTCACTTGAGATGTCTCTTGGAGTCGATCCCAAGGATCTCCACTACGGAGAACTGTCTTCAGGACACAGAAGAAGGGTTGACCACCACCCCGCTTCACGGGTGTCTGTTAAGTGTGACTGAAAACACTTACTGGGTCACCTGGGAAGGAATCTAACACTAGCGACAGAAAAACTTGGAAGCAACAACTCTCAGCTGGCCTGAAAATGGAGAAGACCTCATCCAGAAAGCTGCTGATGACAAACGAGCAAGGCGCAAAGCCAGTCAGTGTGAAACATAAAAACAAACCCAACCAGACGCGCCAGTCTTCACATGTCAGGTCTGCAACAGAATCTGCAAGACTCGCATTGATTTATTCAGCCACACAAGACGATGCTCCTGAACCACCATTTTTTGGTAATTTTTTGATGTGTTCTCTAAATTGCTAAAGTGGATGTAAGGGGTTTTGCAACAAAGCCCTTCATATGTTGCTTTTTAATAGCATTGTTGGAACCACATATGTCGGCTTCATAGCTTTTCCATGTTGAGCTTGGGAAAACACTAGGCGGGACAGTGTCACTTGTGATGAATATGGCCATGTGTCACAAGTTTGGACCCAAAAAGCTGGCCGCGTGACATTTATTTTGAAAAAAATGAAATGATAATGATATTTTCAAAATGAAGATGAATTAAACAACACACGCCCTTCATATTAGTCTTGTTTTAAAGCTTAGTTCTTTTATTTTAATTTGGCACCAAAACCAGAATTTTCCATTGATGTTAATTAATTTTATGATCAATTAATCTTGTACGGTGGCGAATAGACAAGCATGGATTGGCGGACACGATACCATACAAAGTCTATGGAAAAAGTTCATAACAGTTTGATGATACATTTATTTTCCCCGTTATGTTGAGTTGAAAGCTAAAATCTATGATTATTTCGTACCAATCTGATTTCATTAAATGACGTAACTAAATAATTATGTACTTTGTTTAATTTCATCTCATAGAGTAACGAGCGCATTTACAGGCTCTTCCATGCCTTTTCTCGTTGGCTTCTAAAACAATCAATTTTCACAATTCAAGTATATTGTGTTTTTGTCTGGTCTGGAATGATTATTTATGATTGAAAGCACTTACTGTTAAGTATTTAATCAGCTAATTAGCACTAATTTAACCATTTAAATAATTAATTATATTTTTCAATTTCAGCAACTGTCAGGGGTTGGTGTCCAAAACTTGCGGAGTCCTTGTAAAATTTCCAAATCAGAATCTGAATACAAGGAAATTGTAGGAAAAACTGATACCATTTTCATATACATCTCTACAAACATTATGATTAATGTTCAGATAAACACTGTCATCCAAAATTTATTTTGAAATGACACGCATTTAAATGGATGCATTGAACTTTTCCACTGACATTTCAGTGTAACCTTCAAATAGAAGATTGGTAATATCCAATCCCGCACCTTCCTTGCACAGACACTGACCTCTGGTTTATGTGTGCACCCAATATAAGTGAATTTCAGTCTCAGCACAGACTCTCTGGGTCTGTCAGGTCTGTGGTCTTAGTAAACATACTGATGAGGTGATATTTCCTGGATAGCTTTAGAGATGTTTAAAACAACCAATACACCAACATAGTACCCAAGTGGCCTGATTTAAAATCCAAACACCTCTTTAGTACCGATTCGTGGCAAAAACAAGATGGGTTCATTGAATTTGGCACCATGAGAGCACCTACTAGCTAGGCGGTCCTGTAATATATTCTTACCTTCAGTGACTGTAACTCTTAGAGTATCAGAGTGTGTAAGGCCACAATTGTCATTGGCTGTTGCTGTTACAGTTGTCACTCCAGCTGGGTAGGTTGCACACTGTTGAGTTCCTTGAGGGGTGAATTGAATAAATCCACTGCTGTCATGGCTGTATCTTACATTAGGGGATATTCCTGAATTATCTGTTGCGGTACATTGGTTGAAACACACTCGTGTGTTAGCTTGTCCACACTGAACTTGGGAGCGTACATCTTGTCCGCAGATAGTACGTGGTGGGGTAGTGTCACCTGTGATTGAAAACAAATTTAATTAATGCAAATTTTTGGCTATCATATAAAAGGGATTAAAATACCCTTATCCAACCTTATTCAATAGAAGTGGATGTCAAGGTCATCAAACCATGGTGGAAAAAGCAAATGATGAAGTCGGACAACCTGCAACCCATATCTAAATTATTTTATGGGGGTGCCTTTGTGACTTGTTCCTGTATATGTTGCTTTTTAATATCATTGTTGGAAGCACATGTCAGCTACATAGCTTTTCCATATTGAACTGGTGAAAACACTAGGCCAGGCGGGACGCGGAATTTTATTCCGTAGATAACATTTGCATCGCATACATCATGTACGTAAGTATATGAGTTTAGATTCCATAGTATTCAGTTTTATAACACAAATTTATTGGCATTATTTTTTCCTCTTACTTACCAAAAAGAAAAGAAATTTATTAGAATTCACAATTCTAACAGGGTTCTACCAGGGTTCGAATCAACAACCTATGGATCCATAGTCCAGAAACTATACCACTGTGTTACGAGTCATTATGCCAGAAAGGCGTCTGTTAATCATACTTACTGATTAATATTACTAAACATATTACCAATGAATACGTATATAATTTTCCTAACCCTAACCCTAAACATAACCCTAACCATAACCATAACCCTTTTAGCATCATTAGGCGGGACATCATGTATACAGTTGCTTTAACGTGTTCGCTATTCAAATGTTAACTACCGTAATATAATTCGCAGACGACGGTACAGTGTCACTTGTAATGAATATAATTATGCATTCTATTTTTTTTAAATGTTGTTAACAG